>NW_028301046.1:830000-1090000 GCF_049000335.1 Polistes dominula
ATGAGGATAATAAAAGTGTGTGTTTTGTGTGTGAATTCTCTCTCGCGCGTGTGTGCGTGAGTGTGTGTGTGTCTCTCTCTCTCTCTCTTTCTGTGGTGTCTCTCTTTCTTTCTTTCTCTCTTTTTCTCTCTACTTTCTCTATCTTTCTATCTTCGTTATCATCAAGGCCGCTATACTTTCCGCTTATATTAAAATTATGTTAAGAATTAACAGAACCTTTGAATTTTTTTTTTTTTTTTTTTGAGAGATTATCTTACAAAAAATACTTTGTTGATGGATGGAGATACATGGGTATCACGAGTATATACGTCATTGCATTATGTGCATGGAGTTTGATGTAATTTTTAAAATACTTGATATTACGTATAAATTAGATAATTTTTAGCATTGAAATCTTTTTTTTTAAGGGGTTTTTTTTTTCAACAACTTATCAACAAAGTATTGAAATTCATCCGATGGATAATATTTTTTGAATTCTAAATATGAATAATTAATTTGATATTAATTTTATTTTATTTTTTTTTTTTTTGCTTAGTTTGTTCTCTTTTTTTTTCTTTTTTTTTTTTTGAATCTCAAGTTTCCAAAATTTCCCACAATTTAATGTGAAAAATATAAAACGTGCGTTTTTTAATACAATAATTTTATTTTCTGAAAATAATCAATGAACGATTGACTTGTTCTACAGTTTTAACAATTATTTTTCAGATGAATTTGTTTTCTTGTTTTTTTTTTTTCTATAAAAACCCACCAACACATTGATCGTGATAACACAAGTGTGTGTATGTGTGTGTGTTTACGAGTTAGAAGATTAATTCTTAAACTAATTCTGCTTGACCGCTTGAAATTTTGAACAAATTTGTTTTTCCTCGTACGCATTTTATAATATACACACACACACATAAGATATACAGAGACAGACACGTACACACACATAATATACACAGAGACAGACACGTACCACACACGTAAGATACACAGAGGAGACAGACACATAAATACAATTATTAATACTTATGCACACAATGTTCAAAAAAATACGTTCAATCAAATCATCTGCTGTATTTACATACGTAAATACTAACTATACACAATCTCGATATAAAGCTTTTTTTTTTCTTTTTTCGCTTACGAAAGCGAACGCGAAAAGTGAAACCCTTGAAAAAAAAAAAGAAAGGAAAAAAAGTGTTCCACCGTTTGTTGAAGAAGAATTTTTCGTTTAAAATGACACAATTTTTTTACTCCGTGTTTTCGTTATCAGTTGCATTGATAATTTTATACAAATTTTTCTCGTTAATCCATATTTTTTTTCTTTTTTTTTTTTTTTTTCGTTTGATTATTTAACTCTTAACACCATTTTTGTTGTTGTTGTTGTTGTTGTTGCTTGACCAGGACAGAAAAAAAACAAATTAATTTTATTCTTTACTTCTTGATTTTCTTTATAACAAAAAAACAAAAACAAAAAACAAAAAAAATCAAAAACCAAAATGTCCATTTTTGTTTGTTTGTTTGTTCGTTCACTTCTCTGTTTTATTTTCACTCTATTTACTTGTTTATATCTATCTACTACGTCGTTTTCTTTCAGCAAAACACCACCATCATCAACGTCCTCCGTTCTCAACTAACAACATGGATACATCGGGACGTCGAGCTGTGAAATAAACGCGCATCTGTCACACGTATGTTTTGTATTATAAAAAGACTCAAGAGGAGAGAAGAAAGCTGTTATCCTCTGTCAGACCATGGCAAATAATTAAAGAGAAAGAAAGATAGAGATAGAAAGAGAGAGAGAGAGAGAGAGAGAGAAGGGTCGAGGTAAGAAAAGACAACCCAACCCATTCGCTATGATACTTTCTTGGATCTCCTTTACAAAATCCCAAGCATCTTCTTCTCTAAACGCAATTTTCTTCGAGGGATGTGTGAAATTTGTCCGATTCAAATTTCGTTTACTTCATACGTACGATTTAAAAAAAAACAAAAGAAAAATGAAAAAATAAAATTAAAAGAACGAACGAACGACGCAACATGCCAGAAATCAATCAAAAATGAGATGATAGATGATGGATCAAATGAGATCGTTCTAGGTAAAATTTTTCATTTTTCATTAGAACAAACATATGAAAAAACCTATGATTTTTCACATATGTAAACTTTGTTATAAATTACAGATATATATATATATAAGATTTGTTTAAATTAAGGTTAAATCCTTATCGAGACGTCGTCAGTTGTGTGTGTTTCCAATGGCAACAATATTTTACTGTTTCTTCTTTTGTTTCTTATGTCAAAAATGATAATCGATATATGTGTCCATTAATTATAAAAGTGATCTATAAGTCATGGGGTTATCTCTTATTTCGAGATATTTCAAGATTTCTATTTGAATATTAAGTATATGAATTCTATGTTATATTGAAAAAAAAAAAAAAAAAAAAGAAGAAAAAAACATTATCTAACGAATTCATTTTTGACAATATCCTTTTCAAATTACATTGAATTTATTTAATTTATAATAATGTAATGCGTAATAACTGATAAACTGATTTTTTTTTTTTTTTTATATTAATTTTGATTTAGACCATTTTCATAATTATGGGCACATATTGTATGTTATAAAAAAAAAAAAAAAAAAAAGAAAAAACCAAAATCAGTTGCAATCTATTGAGGAATTGTATTTAAAAAAAAAAAAGGTGACGACGACCAATAAGGGTTTCAGATCTAAGAGATAAGTGAACAAAAAAGTTTAACCCTTTAACATTGTTTGTTCCTATTTGATCATGTGTTTTTTCTGTAGCGCGTATAAACGTCCTGTGATACGAAAGAGTTTAATCCTCCTTCTCTTTTCTTTCTTTACGTTTTTTATTTTTTACTTTCATTTTTTTTTTTTTTTTTTTTTTTTTTTTTTTGAATTATTTCCACCCTAATCCAATCTTTCTATTTCAATTTATATGTGCCATTTCGGATAAAATATTATAATACAGTATGTCAAGATTTTATGTATGTATGTGCATATATAAAATGTATATGTATATATACATACATAAATTGACATAAATGTGCCTCATTATTCAATGTATGTTTATATATCTATAGAGAAATAATTGTGATTCTTTATTATTTCAGCTACAAGATAATCGATTAATTCTGTATTTTTTTTTTTATTATTTGTCCTCCATTTTTAATATATCTCGACTCGGATGTTATAAATTTATAAAAATCCATACCAATAAATTGTCATTTATTTAATATAATTTTTATATAATCAATAATATTATTCTCGTGAAACGTTTAAAACATTGTCTTAAAAATTGTTTATAATATCTATATGAATGTATATACATATATACATATTTATATATTTATAAATGTGTATATATATGTATATGTACATTTTTTTCGATAATAGAAAAATAATAGTCTTAACTTCCTCCATTTTTAATATATCTCGACTCGGATGTTATAAATTTATAAATAATCCATACCAATAAATTGTCATTTATTTAATATAATTTTTGTATAATCAATAATATTATTCTCGTGAAACGTTTAAAACATTGTCTTAAAAATTGTTTATAATATTTACATGAATGTATATACATATATACATATTTATATATTTATAAATGTGTATATATATATATGTACATTTTTTTCGATATTAGAAAAATAATAGTCTTAACTTCATGAAAATGTAAAATTATTTCTCTTAAATTGTTCTCTATTTTGCTTTTTCTCTCTCCGAATAAAAAGAAAATTGATCTTTCATCTTGAAGTATTTACATTTCTCGTGTGAACGATTAAATATTTATAATATCGTCCTCATAGAGATACTTACACATAGAACACACAAACAAGCCAGCATAAAATCTGTCGGTGAAATAAAAAGAGATAGAAGATGTTGATGTTGATGATGTTGTCTCTCTCTAACTTGCGAGTTTGTTGTTCTTTCTTGCGTTATGTGAACCACATGAGTTAGAAAGAGACAACATCAACTTTTCGTTTTTTGTTGCTACATTCATGCAAAGACATTTCCACATATACAACCGACTATAAACGTTTGTTTCATCTATCTGTAATATCTCTATGATGATCATCCTTCGATGTAAGAGTTTAATAAGCAAAAGAAATTCCTTACTGGTTTTAATCTCAAATATCCCTCTTCTTATTCGTAAGACCACCTGGTACATATACATACGCATATACATACACACATATACATGCATACACACAACATATAAACGTTTTCGTAGAACTCGATAAGTCTCCAGCTGCTTTAGGGTCAGGAATAAATGAATCATAATGAAAAACTCTGGCATGTGTATACGATCGAGACAGACGATTGAGAGGGAAGACCTTTCGTTCATATGCTTTTAAAAGATGTCGTAGTTTTTCTTTCTAAAAGAACAAGAAATAAAATGTATAATACATTCTTTTTAAGTAACAAATATCACACAAAAAAAAATATACGTATTTCGTACGCCACCGCAGCAAAATGTCGCTAATGCGCCAATCTACACAAATTAAATTGTTACGACAAATCATAGAATAACAAAACTTGATTTAAAATTAAAACACTTTCAAAATTCAAAAGATTTTATTCATAAAAAGTAGTCAACCCTGACGCAATCCTGACGAAACCCTGACGCAACACTGACGAAATCTTGACGCAACTTTGACGAGACCCTGACGGTTGCTGTGTGCAAACAACAAGATTGCTCTTTATTGGCGCATTAACGAAATTTTTGCTGCACTGTACGTGGTACGTAAGTACCAAAATATACCATAAAATAATATATTGTGGAACAAGCGCCTCCATGCCAAACTTATCGGGCATTCGTGAGAAGGATTGATCGGTGGGCCCTGGATAGCTCAATTGGTTAAAGAGCAGTCGCCCGGAAAGCGAAAGATCCGTGATTTGAATCCCGGTCCAGTCAGTCCAGTGGTCCAATTCTTTTCACGAATCCCACAATATTTAAAATTATATTTTTGAAAAGAATATTATTTTGCAGCATAACAGCTGCTAGTCTCGAGGAAGGAAAACTAGTTTGTAGGTGAATCCCAATCACCATGACACAACACGTCCTCAGATTGCTGATAGAGGAAGGGCCTCTTGGTCCTGCATAGGAACAGAGATTAGCTGCGAATAAATTGAATAAGCAGTTGCAGACAGCCGGACTTGGAATTAGCTCTCCTGTTCGGGAATTGGGCGTAGGTCTGATTACCCCACACCGTAAAACGACTATATCAGGAAACAACGAAAACTGTCATGGATTCCACTACGGGAACAATGGCGGGATTTGGTATTTGCGGAAATGAACTTTCGAGTTCCTAATGCCAATTAATAATAATAATAATAAACAATTTTTTAATACATCCTTGTGTTTTGTAGATAAACGAAAACTTATCATATTTCTTAGTTTCTATGAAAAGAAACCACTTCCTCTTATAAAACATATTTCTAACATAGTATTTGGTCTTGTTTTGTTTCTTAAAATTAATTGCAAATATATTAATTATGTATTTTTTACTATATCAAACGAATAAAATAACTGTAAAATTGTTGGACTATCGAAAAGTCAAAAATAATCATTGATTGTAACATTTTATTGACATCTTACATTGATCAGAGATAGAATTTGAAATTGGGTCAACATATAATGCTACATAACGAGTGCAAATGGCAATGATCGTTTCTTCTTTTCTTTTCTTTTTTTTTTTTATTTTCTTCTTATATTATTTATTTATTTATTTATTTATTTATTTATTTATTTATTTATTAAATTAAGACCAAGAGCAAACATATCTGGAATATCTGTCTGAACTTTGGTTCTTTTCTCATTTGTCTTTTTTGAATTGGTTCGACTTTTATGTTTCGTCGTTGGTATTTGAACGACTTTGTTACGTGGTGTAAGTAAAGATGGTAATGGTGGAACTGTTGGTACATTAACTGGAATGTTTGCAGTTCTCTTATATTTTTTCATAGCATCTCGTACTGCTGTGTGGATGATCTATAATGAATAATCAAATAATTAATTAACAAATGCCATGTAATATAATTTCTTTACTTAGACGACCCTAATTTGGCATGGATTACAACATTTTGTTTCATTTAATAGAGTTAATTCTATTGATTGAAATACCTTCTCTTCGTTTCTCTTTAATGATTTGTTTCCTTTCGGTACAACGTAAGATGATTGTTGTTGTAAAGCCATAATCTTTGAAATTAAAGTATGTCTTGATGGTGACACTACGTGGTTAGCATTCGTCGTGATAGGACTTCCACGTACTTTCCTCGTTATTTTTTGATTTGATGATTTTTCCTTGTACGTTATCTTTGAGTTATTCTGTTGTAGATATATATATGTATAAATACATACACGTATTAAATAAAATAATACATTTTCTTTTATAGAAATCTATGCATACCTGATCAAAACGAGACTGTTTTGTACCCACACGAGTACGAACTGTCCCAGCAGATGTACTTTTCGTCATTTTGTCAGGTTTTTCAAGCAACACCGATGATTTCGTAGTTATTGGTAAAACTGGTGCCGTTGCTGGTAATGCTTGTCTGTGTTTAGGAGATTCGTTTTTATAATAAGAATAAAATTCTTGATCCAATTGAATTTCCAATTCCTCGATCAAATCTACGATCACTGGTCCAATCTGACTATGTACGACGGATTTTTTCTTAGCCAGAGGAATCTAATGAAATAAATCAATCATTTTTAATTTTCTATACATCTCATTGTATTTTCTAATTATTATATTAATAATATTATTACCACAGGAGTTTTTGATGTAAGGCTCGTTTTCGAATCGTGCAAATTCCAATTAGATTTTTTTTCAGTCGTAGGAATACGAGTACCTTGAAGTGATAATGCAGCACCTAAATATGGTTGACAACTTGGCATTCGTTGTTTGTATGCTAATTCGAATTGTCCTGTATCTGCATTCTTATTTTCTTTATAATCGACAACCACTGTGAAAGAAATATATATATATATATATAAAAATAGTTTACAAATTTGAATATATTTTGACATAATTACCTTTGATAGTATCTTCCATAACTTGTCTGCATAAACGTGTAGTTACACTACTTGAATAACTCATATCTGGATGACTGTTAATTTCGATAAGCCATACTGAAAAATCATCCATAACCATAAAATCAGCACCGTATAATTCGAAACTATTTTTTCTACGATCCATGGCTTCTTGGCTAGCCAAAAGTGATCCAACTAATCCTTGTTTCATGCCAGGATAAATTTGTTCATCCCAAGCATTCCCATGACCAAGGGATCTTCGATAAATTTTAAATTACTAATCGAACAATTTTAAACAGTAATTACACAATGAATACAAAATTATTAATCTTACTTAAGATATTCTTTGAATGTTGTTGCATCCCACATGTTATCTACAGGAAGTGCTGGATCTCTATCAACGCAATTTTTATACTTGCATTGAACTGCATGATTGCATAGATGAATCGACTCGTGAAAATCCGTCAGGCAGAATTTTTGTGAACAAAATCGTAAATAACTTTCCCTAAAATTAGAAGGAACAATATTTTTCCTATGAAAGTTTTATCATAAAACATTTAGAGAACGTCCTTGTAAACATTCTTATAATATTTCAAACCTGTTGCATTTCAATGGTTTTTATGTCATCAATTTAATATCAAACAAACATCTACTGTATTTAAAATCATCTCAAGTATAAAACCTGTTGAACATTATTTCTTTTTATAGATTTATATTTAATTGTAAATTTAGAGATTTGTGATCATTTTTGAAGAAAATGTCACGAAAATTAGAATATCTAAACTTTTTAATTCGATGGTATTATCCTTAATAATAATTTCATTTACATTTCATTTCAACTTACATTTTAATTTCTATAAGTATAGAAATAAACGTGAATGTTATCCTTGGACTATAAACTTATCAGAATATATGTGCACAAATTAAAGATAATTACTGAAGGAAGATACTTTTTTAATGACGTATTTCAATGCAAAAGAAGAACACGTAATGTGAAACACGAAAGTTTGCTGTTATATGCACACACAAAATGTATCCACAATGAAAGTTGCTAAGGTACGAATTAATAATTAACCTAATTGTTCCTCTTTTTTTTTCTAGCTTACCTTAAATGTTGATTTATTGTCTATATATATGCATGTTTGTGTGTACGTATACGTGTATAGTTATAAAACTTACTTAAACATCCATAACGTTAAGGGTTGAGCACACGTCACGATGAACCATTGTCTTATATCGAATTTTGTACTATAGATGAGTAGTGGTCGTTCTAAAAATAACAAAATCAATTTTCCTACAATTAGAAAAAGGTATATTCTTAATTTAAGAAAAGAAAAAAAAAAAATAATAATTATTAAATACCAATATATTTTTGAACGACGTAACGTGCATCTGCTTTGGTCGTGGGATTAACTTTTGCAATGACATGGTCCAGTTTGTTCATCAATACGATACCACGACCACGACTTTTATTTCCTGGTTTTAATATCCAAACGTTCATGATACCATCCATGTCTATCTGTGGCCAATACTTTTTAATTTTTTTAACAAATGTCGTGCCGCCATGAAGTATTTCTATTTTAAATCATTCGAATGATAACAAATTTGTATAAATTTTTTTTCTTTTCTTTTTTTCTTTTTTTTTTTTTAGATAATGCCAGAAAGAGAGAAGAAACACAATTTCAGCTTACATTAAAAGGTACATTATTGCGAATGAAAAGAGCATCATCTTGAACAATCTTGTAATACCATGCAATAAATTGATCCCATTGATGAGACCAAATCTTTTCGGTTTCTCGATCAATGTCCTCGTGCGATTGTGCACTGATATAATCGCTGCATCTTTTGATTGCAAAGTCAAGAGCTTTCAATGGTATCGTACCTGTTGGTGAACGCGTTGCATTCTCACCTTCTGTATCGATTTTGTCTACCAGCCATTTCAAGAGACTGAGACAAGCTGTAAATCTGATCGGAAATTAAGCATTTTTGTTAAACTTCCTTTTTATTTTTTTTTTAAATATTTCATTTCTTCACATTTTTGTTTTCTTATCATTCAAAATTCTAATCAAATTAATGGGTAATAATATTATTGAATTCTTACCGAAAATCTTCAATAAATGCGTGCATCTGATCACCTTGACATAAATTATAACAACGTGGAAATAAGGTGTTAGCAACACCAGCTTCGTAATACCAATGCATCTGTCTGACGTTTGAACATAGTCCAATCTAAAAATTCAAATATTTATAAATTGATCTCTAATGTTTCCTTTTAATAACTCTGTGCGGTACAGAATTTCAGATAATAAAACATCCCTATGTTGTACGTTTTAAATGAAATAAAATTGGTATATATATTTTTTATGAACACTTAGCCGACCACACGCGTTGCAGCGACGCTGTACGGTTTCCACCATGGGGAAGTTTCGCAAGTGACGTGGGACTGATATTCGGTTTATAATTTTAACATCATAAATTAAGGCAACTGTGTAAATTAATGAAAGAAGATAAAGAAACGTGTTGTGTGCTAAAAATCAATATGGGAGATCTTCCCGATCGGTCACAGGCACCGATTTACATTGAAACTGAGAGATCTCTCCGATCAGTTAGCTAAGTGTTAATAAAGGTATTAGATAATGTAAAAACATTAATAACCGAGTATGTGTAGCTATTGCAATAATATTTCGAGGTGGGACTAAAAACGTCCCACCGTGCATTGCATTACGGTATATCAAAAAGGTGGGGAAACTTTTAATCCCCCCACCGTGTCCCAAAGAGTTAATATAATTAATTTGTATTTTCTGCTAGTCACATTAATAATATTTACCAAAAAAATGGATAGTCACCTTAGAAGTAAAACCAGCTCGATAATATCTATTGAACACCGTAGTTTTATTTTCTTGCGAAGGCCAACCAGGCCATTCCGATCCTGTGTTCCATAGAAAATCAACGGTGTGATTACTCAGCATTCTTGATATTAATTGTCGTTCATTTTGTTGATCTTTTAAGTCATCCAAACCCCTCAATAATATTACTGGATTAGATTCGACGTTCAAATATTGTTCGACTAAAAAATCCCATTGAAAAAAAACCAAAATTAAAAGAATATTTAATTACAAAAATTATATTAACTATTACTGATGAATTACCATTGGAGTTTCTTCTGAACAATTTTTCGCACCATCCTCTTTTCAGTAAAGCTTCACGAATCACTTTGGCTCTTCCGTATATCATAAAAGTGTGATGAGCATTAATAGCATCCTTTACTTTTTGTTTAATATGTAAAAATCTTTCTTGAAGTGTTGGTGATAATTCCGTTGATAATTCAGACTGCAAAACTTCACCAGGGGATTCTGGTAAAGTCAAATAAAAAAAGAAAATATATGTACATACATTAATATTTCATTCTGATATTAAGTAATTAATATTTTTGATACAGAATATTAAAACAAAAAGTTCAAGATGGTATTCTATTTGACTAAACATTTTCTTACTATAATTTAAATGATAATCATATTATTTTTAAATCTTGAAATTCTTTTCTTTTTTTAAATATCCTTTATAAAAACTAAATATGTGTAATGAAAAAGAAACCTTCTGTGGGTTTTTCCTTATCTTTATTATCGTCATGATGAATCTCTGGTTCGTCTTCAAGCTTTACGACAGGAGAATGATCAATGTTATCCGTATGTTTTATTTCTGTTTTTTCTTCACCGAATTTCCAGAAACTCGGCGGTGCATCGTTGATGGCATTCATGTAGCGCACCTGTTAACCGGCGAAATATTCTGCTCGGTTACGTTTAGTTAATTTTCAAGAGTTTCGCTTCATCCCTACGAAGAACCACCTCAACAAGATCGTCGTTGTTACAGCCTGGAACACCTTGGTAAATTTCACAACGATGTTATAATTATTTTTCAAATGAATAAATTTAAAGAAAAAATGATGGTGTGCGTTGAAAAATAACAAAATACACATTCGTTTAGTGATACCTGTTGAACGTATAATAACACAAGAACATTATTTCGAACACGAGTGGCATAAATGTTATATGAAAAAATCCTAATCAAAATATTTCTTATCCGTCATTCACTTTCACAAGAAAAATAAACGAAGATAGTAAGAAAGTCCGACCTGGTCGACAACCAGGTCAGGACTAAACCTTCTTCATGAAGGTATATACAAGTTACGTGTTAGTAGTGTTTGCAATCAGAAATTCCGCAGGCGCGTGACTCAGAAACATTTTAAAGCTCAGGGACGTTCGTTAGAGATTAGTAAAAGCTTCTTTTTGTTGTTTTATTTTCTATTTCGATAGGATCGCACCATTTGATTATAAACGATATCATTAATATATTTTTGTCATCTAATTTAAATTCATCCAATTATTGTTAGAATTATTATGACTTAAAGATGTACAAGCATAAAGAGCAATCTATATTTAGATGAAACGATAAAAGTTGCTCAAGGTATTGTGTAAAGTGGTTAGAAATTATTTGAGGAAATATGCGGAAAGAGGAAAACGGCCCTGCGTGCAAGAGGCTTGTCTAGATGGTGGTTGATTACGAGCAGCGTACCAGGCACCTCCTACGGTTCCTTCTTTCGGTCTCAGCTTTCTACCCTAGCACATACTATTCTACCAAATATAGGTAAAGAAGTCAAAGCGATCGCGTGGTTAATCGGATCACTTTCATATAGTGAACCTTTCATGTTCTTTGACCCACTTGCACAAGTGCATCTCTGATCCATCCTAAAAAGCCTATCAGATTCGAGTAGAATCCGATACGTATGTTTTATTACTTATGATCGAACGATTTGGATTTTTTACATTGATAACTTAAATAAAGTATATCAAAATATTAATTTCCTACCAAGGAATAACAAAAAAAAGTTTATTCATTTTATCTTTCGATGTTTTTAATATAAAAGATTGACCCGTATTCTTATCGTTATCGTTCGATACCAATTAAAAGATCGTTTAATTTCACACGTAACTGTACAAGAGATAGAAAGAAAGAGATTACAAATTTATTTTCTCGATTGATTCAATCATATCTTTTAATATTAAAGTCTCGTGTTACGTTGAACGATCGTTTAATCTTACTGACGAAATAAAAAAGTATGCTCGTCTTTAACGAGTTAATATTTACACGTCAAATTTTTCTTGGATTTGATCTGTTTATACTTACCATTAGAGATAAAGGATCTGACTTACGTCACTCAAGTTCATCAGAATAAATATTTTATTTATATGTGTGTTAGGAAAAACGTTTCATGCAGATATTGTTAAATTTAGCTTATGAAAAGAGAAGATGATATTTTGGATATACTAGAATGTTTGATAAGATTAAATATTGGTTATCTAAAGGATTAATGACAAATGATAAACATGACACTGTCGTTGGTAGAACTTATTTGAACAAAGTACGGTCAAAATAGATAGAAATATTATATGATCGATTATCGTGAAATGCGATAAATTTGAAATCTCGCGCTTATCAAAAGCGGCGAAGTGCGCATGCGTCAATCGCTTGGTAATAAAGTTACTCGATCGGTAAGACGTTAATGTCAATGTCGAAGTAACTGATTCACAATCAGTAGTTTAAAAGTGCATACATAAACTTTTGTATCAGAATAAAGGAATGATTCTCCCACTACAAAAGTCAAAAATTATTGTCTTTAATAGTCTACTTTTTTACTTTAAATAGTCGTACGATTGAATCGTTCGTATCGTTCGAATATCGCGGTAGTGTTGTTCAGTCTAAATATTGTAATACATATTAGGAATAAACATATGTATTAAATTAAATGATATAAATTTGGTTAAGTGATTTGTGTGAATAGTGTAAATAATAAGATAGAATTGTACTTAATTTATATTACAACAATATATTAATACACATATATATTTTGACAGCATGTCTACTATAATAAAAAATTTATCATTATACTTTTTTACAAAAAAATGTGTCAAAGTATATTTCGAAAATTTGGATTTTTTACATGGTAAAGAATTTATTTATATTTATTATTATTATTATTATTATTTGAAAATTGTATCATCAAATCTATGTTAAAAATAATTCATTTGATTGAAGTTACTTTTACTATATACACAATGCTTCTCAACCACGTGGATTAATTTGATTGACATATATTTGACAAAACAATTTTGATTTTGGAATATTTTATTTTATATTTAATTATTATATATTCTTATGTTTATGACTTATATAATGAAGTATGCTAATCGAAATATTATCAACGACATTCTATTTTTTCTTGACACTAAATTTGAAATTGATCAATCTTTATGACTTGCAATAAAAATAAATTGCTTATAAATTGAATATGGATTATATATATAATAAATGTTTACCAATACAACTAAATCATGAAATTTTGGAAAATGTTTCAGCTGAATGTTTCAAAGCAACACTGAGTAAAATCTTAGGACTTGGCATCATCGCTGGATCATTATTGGGTTAGAAAATTATTCTCTTAATTATAATAGTAGTCTACTGTGTATCTAGTTGAAACAGTGACGTTATTATTTGTGCTTATCTAATTCAAATATAAATGTCCTTCATTATGAATGCATGTATTCTGCATGCTTTTTTAAATCATTCCATAAAGTACGTTTAAGAGTATTTATAATTAATTATAAATAATTATAAATATAATACTAAGTAAAATAATGTATTAATTATTTTATAGTTAAAGTGCCACAAATTGTTAAAATTTTTCAAAATAAAGATAGCAAGGGTATCAATATTTATAGCGTATTGATGGATTTATTTGCTATCACTGCTATGACATCTTACAGTTTTGTAAGTGGTTTTCCTTTTAGGTAAGTAACATTTTAATATTACCAATGACTATTAATTCATTTATGTATATGATATAATATATATATATTTATTTTATTTACAGTTCCTGGGGAGATGGAGTGTCATTGGGTATACAGACATTAATAATTGCGATATTGGTTTTCCATTATAATGGAGATTCTGCAAAAGCAACAGCTTTTTTAGCAGGTTACATGGCCATACTTACCGCTGTTGTAAGCGGTTTAGCTCCAATTAATTTACTTTGGACTTGTCAAGCAATGAATATTCCTATTATTCTCATTAGCAAGGTAATTTGATTCATTAAACTAACTTAAATATCTTTGTGATATATTAAATATTATTATGTTTTATTCTAGTTTATACAAGCTTATACAAATTATTCTAATGGAAGTACTGGTCAATTATCGGCGATAACAGGTTTTATGCTTTTCTTTGGTTCATTGGCAAGAATATTTACTTCCATTCAAGAAACTGGAGATATGACTATGATAGTTATGTACTTGTGTTCGACTGCTGCAAATGCTATTATTGCTGCACAAATTCTTTATTATTGGAACGTTGGTACTGTAACTTCTAAGAAAAAAGATGAAGCTAAGAAAAAGGCCTAAGAAACAAAACAAAAAATTAAGTTATCAATAAAATATCATGTAAGATTTAATAGTAATGGAAATATGATGTTATATTTTTTTATACACATTTGTATACATCTTTCTGCTACTTATATTCATTATATTATTTAGAACATTTTATTCATCTGTTGATCATTTAATAATTAGACGTTCTACATTAGATATTGAAATTAGTTTAATTTCAAAATTTTTATTATTCGTATTGTTATTATTATTATTACTATTATCATGAAGTTGTTACATAACATACAATATAATATATATTGTTTTATTTGTAAGTTGTTTTTAATTATATAATGATTCATTATAAAAAAAAGAAAAATATTTTATCTAATTATAATTATTTGTTATTAATTATACATATCAATTTTGAACAACCCGCTTATTATTTCTATCGTCGTATTAGTAGCATTACTTGCAAAAGATAATCGATAATTAAAAAACATGCTATCGCTGACTCACGCTTTACGCTATTGGTTGTTTTGAACCGGAAGTTAAGAAATGGCCCTTAATCAGTGAATCCATATAAACTTGTTTATTACTTGTATAATTTGAAATTTTAAATATGAAATAATAACAGCTAAAATTGAATGTTCTAATAATAAATAAAAAATTTCTCATTCAAAATATATATCATTTGTTAACATATTTAATTATTTAAACTTTTTATTAATATAAACATTTGTTTTGATTAAACCTTTAACTATGAAAACGTCTGTATATAGCAACCAATCAGCATCGATTTTATTACAGAGTGCATTTCTTATTGGTCAGTATTCTAAAGGGCTAATGCGCTTGCGTCAAACCCCCCTCCAGCCCTCCGAACCGTTTTCCTGTTTCCTGTAGCTGGATGAGTCGTACAATGTACGTTATACCGATCGAAAGCAGTTGTTTTATCAACGACGATGCAGCTTAGTGGACCGTGATATTTTGAGAAATTTCATAGTCAGATCGTCGGAACATAATTCTCGAGCAACGGTGAGTAACATTTCAGATTTTGTTTAGACGAAAAAATGGGTCTTCTGGTCCCATGTGACGAAAATTAACGGGCGTGGACAATCGTTGGGAAAAGATGGCCTATTGGAGCGTCATGGCGTCATCGCCCCTTTGCAGTCCGGCTTCCCCCGACGACCATCTTGTTATCGATAAATCAATATAACGCGCCTTTATCCTATGTATGTAGGCGTCTTATGCGACATAGTACTATAAAAGTACAATAGCAAATGTTAGACGCATTTAAACATTGTTCAAGTTTTCGTCTAAAAGGCAAAAAAAAAAAAAAAAAAAAAAAGTATGAGAAAAAATATAAATATATATATGTATATATAAAATCATCTATACACAGGTAAATCGACCTTCGGCACCCGGTTTATTAAACATTCGCTTTGTCTGACGGGTAATAATGATATACATACGCAGAATAGCGTTCAATTTGGAGACCTTGGTTTAACGATATAATCAGTCTATATATTACATGAGCATGAATATATTTTCATATAGAAAAATGCAAAGTGGAATTGTATTATGATTTATGGATATTCAGTCGGTGGGAACCGAGATTATTACGTGCACGTGTCCTTGGTTTAATGGACTGTGCCATGTGGTGATTTTTATTGAATAGAGTGCCTACATGCTTTTGGATCTCATAGCAACAATCAATTAAAGGCAGACGCATGTTGACATTTTTTAAGATATACCACAAATTGGTCCTTTTATTAGGATTTAAAAAGAGACAAGAAGAATCATGCGAATCTACGGATTTTCACAGTCTTACAGGTTAGGTTGCTCTATTTCCTGAGTCAAAATGGAATCAATGGACGCGCGTCTTGTTGCGCAAGCATTGAACTACCATGGTCAGCAGTTGCAGAAAGTGTGGGAAGGAGAACGCAATGAGAATGAGTTGGCCATGCTCAATCTCAAGGAACCCAGTTTTGAAATTTATCAACAACGTCAAAAAACACTTAGGTATTTAACTATGTTATTTATAAACTTATTATCCATGTTATTTATTTGTTGATAGTGTGTAACATTGATGTATGATTGCATAATAATGTGAAATAAAAAAAAGTTGTATTATTTTACATATATATAGTTTTGGAGATAGAGGAAAAAGACTGAAGCTTCAGCAATTCCTCGCTAAGAAAGCAGATGCTCTTTATGATAAAGCAAATCTTGAGAAGACAGTTGAACCTCTCAAACAAGAATTGGGTGATGAAGGTAAAAATATTCTTTTTCAGCTTTGATCTTTTTTTTTTTTGTACATTTAAATTATTATTATTATTATATCTTTTCTTTACGAGGATAATCAAATATTCTTCGTATTTAGAATTTTATGCAACAATGCCTGGTCTCGATACTTTTGTCACTATGGAAAAATCACAACGCATTAGAAACTTCTTGGAAGTAAGTAACTCTTTCTCAAACAATTTATTTACTTCATAGTTAATAAACCTAATCTCTCATTGCTAATCTATACAAATTTCATTTACAGAGTTTAATTGTTGGTGATGTAATTTATGCACAAGTTATGGGTAAAAGTGCACCTGGACTTCTACTGAAGGTTCTTTGCAACTGTTCTGACTGTCCTCGAGTTGTTACTGAGTTAGGAATAAAGGTATATTATTTTTAATATTCAACATATAATTATTGTTTCATTGTATGCGGTATCTCAAGTGTATCTTATATAATTCTTAGTTAATTACACAAGAGATACAAGTATTATTAAATAATTACATTAGTAAGAAGAAGATGTAAGGAAATATTTTATAATTTGTCCGATACATCCTTTTTGCTAAATAAATGATTAATATTATTATTGTGAATAGATATTAATTTGATTTTTGTATGTGTTATGCTAATAGGTTCTAATATTGAATACGGCCACTGTGCCAGCAGTGGACAAGAAAGGTGTTACAAGAGGCTACATGGCTAATGATCTGGTCTGCGTCGTAGTCACTGAAGTTAACGTTGAAGCGGAACGAGTCGTTGCAGTAATGAACACACCTGCCCGCGAGGGCCAAGCCCCACATCCACCTACTGGTCTTATTCATTCAGATGATCTCCCAGAAGCTTATAAGTAAGTTGCGAGAAATATAGATAAGTACTTTAGAAACATTTCTTGCATTTACACGCTTCGCTAGTTCTGTTTTAATTAACATGTCTACCACTAAAGGAAAATACACAAGACTAAATAATAATGTCTAACGCGCATCGCACTTAACATTTATATATATATATATTTATATACATATATACGTACATGTCTCTCGCACATCTAAATTTACTATTAGTTTTTTTAGACGATTTTTTTTTTTAATTTGACAAATCTCTCTGACCTCATTTATGATACGTATCTAAGACAAATTATAATTAAGGAGGCAAGGGTTTTTCTCTGACGTTGTGATAATGATAATAGAACATTCCTTATCACTTTTATGGCTGGTTGCATTTGCATTATGAAAAACGACGTCATATTTCAAAATTGTGTGTTGAACAGGGAACACAGATTTGCGATATTATTTATTATTTTTCTTCTTTTTTCTCTTCGATTATTATCTCTATTTCTTAATTATCTTTTTTATTTTATTTTTTTAACACATTGTAAAAAAAAAAAACAAAAAAAAAACAAAAAAGAAAAGATAAAGGTAAGAATAACAGTGTGTTGAGCAATCAAAATTGAAATTTAACAGACGCACTGTGATACTAACAAGTCAAGGTAAAATGAGACGTGATTCCTCTTACACATTTTTATGAATTTAGGTGCCAGACACAATGTCGAATATGAAATTATGAATGTCATAAAAAGTTGAATAGTATGATGATGAATTTATAATGCGATACAAATGATTCAAACCTTGAGCATTGGTTGACATGGCTCTATTGTGCACATATTGTATCTACGTTTGTGATATGTTACTCTCAAAGCACCAGCCAAACTATGGCGCCAAATGAGATCTATGTCTTTTGAGGTTGAATTTCCAGTTTAAGATGTTTGAACCTTGAACGATCAAAGTGTGGGTGCTGCAGACGGTAGGTATAATAATGATTTACTGTTGTTTGGTCTCTTATCAGATCATATAATGTTAACTGAATTCTAATTTTCTTTGATACAGGACATGGATATTTTTCTTTTTTTTTTTTTTTTTGAAACATGTTAATAGAAAATAGAAATATATTTAAATTAGAATAAAATCTTAGACAATTATATTATTTTTAATATATATATATATAGATTATAGTTTTCTTTCTTAGAGATATTAATATTAGTTATCGATTAAATAAATCATATGTGGTTTAGCTGTGAAATGAAAAGCAGAGACCAAACAACCCAAATCTTAAACACCCCATCCAATACCTTTAAGCCTCAAAAGAATCGCGCCTTGTCATAATAATGCCTCATTTAAACTTACAGCTTATATTGACAAATAAAAAAAAAAATGATGTCATATTCAAATTGACTCAACAAAATGCAAACAGGCGACAGTACTACTACTACTCTACTACTTCTACTACTTCTACTACCGCTACCGCTACTGCGTCTAGAAAAAAAAAAAAAACACTTTTTTTGGTCGACTTGGAAGATAATAATATACTCAGGCGTTGGCTCCCGACCTATCCTAGGGCTATGCAATTTATTTTATCGCACCAAAAACTTATGTAACCATCGTCGATTGATGATCGATAGGTTGTGTGCTTTTGTGTTGAGACAATCTCTGAATTACAAACATGATACAAAAATCTAGAAATATACGTCTTAGCGGTACATGAAAGGTGAGAGACGAGTTTACATAATAATGAGGTTGTGTACCATTTTAAATTTATAATTATCAAACTATATGGTAATAAAGGAATTTTACCGACCTTCTGCACCGCATCCCATGTCTTGGACCCCTGCTGCTTGTTAACGGTATAAACATAGATTGTGAACGATTCTAATACCAGAAGATGTAAATGTCTTATTTCTTCGTTACTTTAAGAAGAACAAGAAAGAGAGACAGAGAGGGAGAGAAAGAGAGAGAGAGAGAGAGAGAGAGAGAGAGAATGAAAAAGCGAGTGTAGGAGAGAGAGCAGGAATTATAAATTTAAAAAAAAAAAAAAAAGAAAAAAAGGAAAAAAAAGCATCTTTGGCATTAGTGTCGTATCTTTGAATAATTCATGCAGATCGAAAAGAAGAATCAACGTTTCGCAGGAATGGATGGACCATATATTCTTGTACTAAAAGCTTTTCAAGAAGACGACCAAAGAAGCATATGCATACATATATTTTTATATTGTAGATATATCTATATATATATATATAATACATACATAAATATATAATTATACAAGACGAGATGTCAGAAAATTGAAAATAAGCAAATAATTATATCTACACAGCTTATGATATTAATTTTATTGATTAAGGAGTGTGAAGATGATTCGGTCATCATGATTATGAAGTCTTTAGTTTTACCGTTAACGAAGTAGCTTTGGTTTCTTCTGTGCCAGTGGTCAGGACGATCTTTGCAAGTGAATAATGTATTATTTTTTTTCTTATGTGGTGTAGGAAAGCAATGGACAACAAAAGTCTGACTTATGAAACGCTCTTGGAGAGTAGTACTGGCTTCAACAACCCAAACAACATTAAATATCTTTGTGACTTGATGGGTCTGGGTCAAGAGAATCATTCTAATATGGTTGGCCTAAGGTACGATATAATTGAAGAATTTCATATATTGAAATATATTAATGAGATATATATATTTTCATTTATCGTAATTCGTTTGTTAAACATTTTTAGGGAACGTTTTCCTCCCAATGAGTATGCATCAGAATTGAGACAAGCGCAAGCAAGCAAGTGGGCATTCCGAAGTGTTGCTGATGGAATAGATCACTTCAAAGCTGGCCGCCATACCGAAGCTTTTCAATGTCTTAATAAAGCGCTTCAAGTTGATCCTAGAAATGTCGAAGGATTAGTTGCAAGAGGAGCATTGTAAGTTTATATTTCAATATTATTTCATTAATTAATCATATATTATTTAACAAATTTGACATTACTCATGACTATTGTTTTCATTTCTTTTTATTTATAGATATGCCAACAGTGGTAGTTTCAAAAAAGCGATCGACGATTTTGAAACTGCACTGAAACTTAATCAAACGCATGCGAACGCTCGTAAATACATGGCCGAAACTCTTGTAGCACTTGGACGTAGTTACGAAGATGAAAAGAAATACGACGAAGCACAGAAAGCTTATGAAAATTGTTTATCTATTGCACCATATCACGAAGAGGCACGTAATTCTATCGAGTACATCAAATCAAAGACATTGACGTCTTCTTTGAATCCTCTTGATACGTTTAAAAGCTTCGAAACTGAAAATGATGTTGGTGATAATAAAAAAGAGAAAAAGAAACGTAAGAAAGAGAGAAAATCTCGATCGAAAAAGAGACAAAGGTGGAGCTCCAGTTCTAGTTCTTCATCGAGTGGATCATCGAGTACATCTAGTTCAGACTCTAGCAGTTCTTCGTCGTCAGGAAGTTCGCGTTCTGCATCTCGTTCACCGAGCAGAAAAAGGAAACATAAGAAAGATCATCGTGGATCACTATCACCTCTTAGCAAGCGTATGGCTCAGTACAACAATCCTCCAGCTGCCACTACCGCTTCTCATGATGTTATTTCACCAGTTTCTTATAATGCTAATACGCGCGAAAAAATGGACGATTATGAAATTAAAGTGCGAAAGTTTTTGGAACAAACCAAGGATGATTCAGATTATGAGGATAAGGTGAGCATTGTTACAAAATGAATAATATTTTATCAATGTAATTTACGAACGAACTTATCACTAATTAATGTGTACGCGTAATTCGTTTCATTTCAGGTAAGGAAGTTCTTGGAAGAGACTGCAAGATGGAAAAGAGAAAGAGAAAAGGAAAAGAAAGAAAAAAGGATTTCTTTCCACTCAGAAAGTGAAAAAATGAAGAAAAAGAAGAAAAAAGAGAAGAAAGGAAAGGATAAGGAGAAAAGAAGACAAGAAGAGCCGTAAGAAGAAGAAGAAAGAGGAAAGAAAGAAGCGTAAAAACAAGGATAAACTTGAAAGAGATTTGGAAGCATTGAAAAAGTCATCTTTGCCAGATCTGGAACAGCTTGAATCTAAACTAAATGCTTATTATGCGAAGGTTGAAAAAGAAACAGCGGTCCTAAAAAGGTTGGATTCATAAACAATATTTAGGTAGAAATAACATTCGAGACATTTTACATTTTGTTTATTTTTAGATTTCTCGATTTATCATTCCAATAGTTATAGTCGACAGTTAAAAGAATGCTAAGTACTGATTGAGTTCAATTATTACGTTCATTTCAATTGTGGTCTTTTCTGTTGGCATCGACTCTCGGAAGTTGTTTTTATCCTAAGATATCGCATTCTACTTATGTTTTTATATTTACTAGGTATGTAGCACAGTATAATGACATACCTTCCCCTCTTAGCAACGCGGAGAAGCTCGCGGAGAGCTCACGTAGGGAGGAGGAGCTACGTAGAGAGAGGGAAAGGGAGAGAGATGAAGCATCTAAGGCGTATCATGAACGAGAACCCAGAATACCAATGACGGCGCAACAACGTAAAGGTTTGTTCTTCAAATTTCAATATTCCTTATCATTCTATTACATAAGCCAGCACAATTTGTCGTATTAGTTCTTTTATTTTTTGTATTTTGATTCACTACGTGTTGTATAACGTGCCGTGTTTGCGGCCATGAACTTTCGAGTTTTCTAATGCTAACTAATAAAAATAATAATACGTATTGTATAAGATATTTATTTTTGTTCTTTTTTTTTTTTTTTTATAGAAATCCAGAGGAAGCCATTAACTGACATTTTCGAACAAGAGTCGCAGTTGATCCATCCTGAACCCAAAGTACCTACTCTAGATCCATCTGCATTAAACGCGAAATGGAAGACTGCTCAAGCTGCCAGGTAAAATTTCACATCTATTATTGTAAAATTATTTCGTGAAAGGAAAAAATTTGTATACGGAATGTATAATGAAAATATATGAAATGTTTATGTTTACAGTGACGAAGATGACGATAACGAGTTGGAAGAGAAACTCCAACGAGCAGCTTTAGAAAAGTCACTGAATATTCGTAAACAGATGCAACGTGAATTAGCAGAAAAGAGAGCAGCAGCCGCACAACCGATGTCTGCCCCAACACCGCCGCCGCCATTGCCTAAGGAGCCTCCTATGCCAAAACAAGCGCCAGTTAAATATCCAACTCCACAACCGCAAAACAAGTTCCAATCGTACAAAGATCAAAATATATCTGTACCTCAAGGTACACCGAATAAGTTCAGTTCTGGTAGCAATCTCGGTGGTAAATTCCAACCGATTGGTCAATGTCCTGGAAGCGGAGGTGGCCACCCACCGGAACCTCCGCGTCCACCGCCACCAACGAAGAATCAGAATCAGGCTAAAGGTCCAAGAACGGATTCTGATAGCGAGACAGATAGACAGCATAGACAGACGCCTAAGAAACGTGAATCGAGTGGTAGAGGAGGCACGATGTCAAAGAGAATGAGCAGAGACAGACCAGGGAAACGTTCTCGAAGCAGATCTCGCAGTGCATCTAGTTCTGGATCCTCTCGATCTCGATCTCCAAGACGAACTCGATCGCGATCGTATTCCAACAGAAGATCGGGAAGTTATGAACGAAAGTACAGTCGTTCGCCATCTGGTACCTACAGTAGATCAAGGTCACGTTCACGATCTAGATCTTATAGCAGAAGTCGCAGTCGCAGTAGGTCAGGCGACAGAGGCTATTACCGAAAGAGACAATTCCGGATGTACAATAATCGTGGCACCTATTACAAGCCACGCTTCCAAGGCTTTAACAATCCGAATCATCGTGGAGGTGGCAATAATTTCCAAAATAGAAATCGATTCTACAATAATCAACATAATAATCGTTTCGGTAACAGACGTGGCGGCGGATTCAACAATCGCGGCGGTGGGCGTGGACGTGGTGGCAACCGTGGTGGTAGATTCTTCCACGGTAAGCAGGGCTTCCGCGATTTCAGGGACAGGCGAGACTTTAGAGATCGTCGGGCTGCATCACGCGACAGATACAGCGATCGTAGTTATTCTCCCGATCCAATGAGAAAGGTTGATGAAGCCAAAGAGAAAATCAACAAGATGCTGGAAGGTGGCGACGATGTTATGGATCACCAACAAGGAGCCGGAGGATCGAGCGTCCCTCCCAATAAGAGACAAGATGGACCTCTGAGCGAGGGAGAAGAACGCGATGATGATGACTACGAGAGGTGGGGAGAGGGAGAGGGGGGCGACGCGACTAACAAGGTTGGTTAGGTCATCACTACTTCTGTGTCTACTATAAAGGCGTTTCAAAAAGAACAGCCTACCTTCTTCTCTCTTCTTCTTCTTCTTATTGATGACGATAAAATGATAAACTCTGGATGATGATAATAATATCATGATGATGATGATGATGATAATAATGATGATAATGAAGGTCATAATACGGAATAATAAGGATAATAATGATGATGATGATGATGATGATGATGGCAATGATTGCGATGATGAGCCACACGTGCAAGAGAATACGACCCAGGAGCCAACTAACTCTCCTTTGTTGCCAGAGCGAGGAAGTTGGAGCTGCCGGCGTTAACCTGGAAGGCAAGGAGCACTTCATTGAACGCATGAAGCAGCGAAGCAAGAATGTATTAATGCAGAGAGCCCTTGCAGCTAAGATTTGGTAGATATACACGTGCCCCGTTGCTGACGCTGTTTCTTCTCCTCTTCTTCTTCTTCTTCTACTTCTTCTTCTTCTTCGTCTGTGATATTCTCTCTTTCCTCACGTTGGCTGTGCCTAGTCATCAACGATCGACCAATTACACGTGAGATATAACTCTCTTTTATAATTTTACGTACCTAATAACGTACGGGGTACGTAAATTAATTATCAAAGTTTAATAATATCACTGACGATAATAATTATTATTGACAAATTTATTATAAACTGGCGGCCATTATGATCGTTAAGAATATTTTTTTTCTTTATGTCTATCTATCTTCATCATTGACAACTTCTAGTTTGTTTTCTTTTTCTTTTTTTTTCTTTTCTTTTCTTTTTTTTTCTTCTTTTTTTTTTCTTTGCGGATATATCATTAAATATATGATATCAAAACGTCGTCGTGTGTATAGTTTATTATTATTATTATTATTATTATTATTATAATAATAGTTGATAAAATCTAAGTTTTAATTCAATTTTCTTCATGAAATCATAAGACTTGTTCTTTTATTCGGTTTCATGTAAAAAAAAAAAAATACTACTCTCACAAATTCTATTATTATTATTACTATTATTTATATTATTATTATTATTATTATTATTATTATTATTATTATTATTATTATTATTATTATTATTTTATATCTTGTATATGTAGCGAACGTAATTGCGCTCGATATATCTATCATCTATCTATCTATGTATGTATCTATTCATAATAAAATTAATTATAATATTATTAAATAATGATAACAATAATAATAATAGTAATAATAATGATAATAATAATAACAACGCGAATTCATTCGTACTGAAAATTAGGCAATTCTCGCTACGGTAATAGCTAAGAAGAATATAATAATATATGTATACCACGTTTGTACGAAATTAAAGTCGAAAAATCATTTATTGAAAATGTTTTATCGCGATTTTTTCTTCGTTTTCTTCTTCTCTTATTCTTCTTCTTTTAATTTCATGTAGTTCGTAAGATTGTATATGATATATGACACATGATATATGCCGTTTTCTTTTTCGATCACAATGGAAACGTCAAAATAAATTTAAGAAAAAACATGGCTCTGGGTTTGATTCTTATTATCTCGAGTGGCTTTTCATAATATTTAAAAAAAAAAAGAAATTAATAAATATATATATATATATATATATATATATATATATATCATCTTATCAACAAATTTATTTCTTTATTAATTAATTTATAATAATTTTTCTTTTAATTTTTTTTTTTTTTGTTAACGTATTATTTCTTTTCCCCCCGATAGAAATGAGAGAAAGCGAGTAATGAAAATTCGTTTGCAAAAAAAAAAAAAAAAACTGTCAAAAAAAGAAAAAAGAAAAAAAAGAAATAAAAGAAAAGAAATGGAAAAAGATGATATAAAAAGAAAAAAAAGAAAAACAAAAAGAAAAAACAAACAAACAAACAAACAAAAGAAAAAAAAACATTCTAAAACTTGTGAGCGATAGCATAATCAAAGAAGCAACCACCAACTAAGTTCGATTGTAAAAATCGCTAAAGTTACAAAAAAAAAAAGAAAAAAATTCGAATTTTATTAATTATTTACAATTGACAATTTGATTTAATAAGATTTTAATATTGTTTCATCCAGGATAATGTATTATTAAAACCTTCTCCCCATTTTTCTTCTTATTCTTCTTTTTATTATTATTATTATTATTATTATTATTATTAATTATTATTAAAATTATTAATTAGTATTAAAATTATTAATTATTATTATTAATTATTATTATTATTATTGTTATTATTGCGTGGCGATTTAATTAATCGCAATGATTGATTCGTAAGCGGGGATCTCTGCGTAGTTTTAGTTTCAAAAAACAGTACACGAAAGATGCACATTTAAAATAATTAATTATTTTATTCCCCCCCCTTCATGAATCGTATTGATTGATTTACTAGCATATCATCATCCCTTTTGCAAATATGTTTATTTAGAAAAAAGGGCTAACGAAATGTTTTTCCACCCTCGTTAGTTAGTATTTCCCTTATCTTGCTAATAATACGCGCGAGATCGCTTATTTTAAGATATATATATACTAGAAAAATAATTTACTTAGTAGGACACAAATACACACACACACAAACACACACACGAATATACTTATATGTTAAATGTAAACGAATTGCTGTACAATTCAATCATCAAAAAAAAAAAAAAAAAAGAAAAAAAAACACGAAAAATATATTATAAATGTAAAAGGAGAGAAAAAAAAAAGAAAAAAAAAAAAAAGAGATGAAAAGTAATCGATGTCCATTGAAATTTTGTACTTTTTCCATCATCATCATCATCATCATCATCACACACAGAGAATATATATATATATATATATAGATTTATAAATATTTGATTATTTGAAAATAATCCGATACACAACACAATGAAGAACAAAATTTACGGTATGTGCTGATGATATATATATATATATTTACAAAATTAATAAGTTTTTATTATTTTTTTTTATTTTAATACGTTTTTTTTTTTTTTTTTTTACGTATATCACACACATATATATATAAAAGAAAATTTTTCGTATATAACGTTTGAACTAGACATTCATATAAAGTCCCTCATATCTCATCTCTTTCTCTTTGAGTTGCGTTAAAAAAATAAATTTATAAATTTTATCTTATAATATAAATCACGTCACGTCACGTCACGTTGTTTGTTCGCAATGGACTCCTAAATTACTGAACCGATTTGAATAAAATCTTGCACACTGTCTGCAGTTTCATTCAATTTGAAAGATAGAATAGTTTATAAACTCAATTTATAATCGCAATATTATTTTATTGCAATGTATATGTTCATTAGGAAAATTTTACTCATCGAGAATCCTCGGTTGAATAATTGCAGGTGAATGGTGTTGGTAGGTGGTAGGTGGGGTAGAAGAGAAGAGGGTGCATGCTAAAATCTGATGTGTGACAAAAGTTTTAACTGTCCTAGAATAATTTCACTTGAAAAGTTTTTATTTAATACGCGTTCGTTTATATATATTATTTTGTTTTTGCTTTGCAGGTTATTTAATTGTATGGGAACACTTGTGTTAAGTGAAAAATTTTTTAATAGAAATAAATATATATACTACTATAATTTATTGAAAACATAATATTAAAAGATATAGAATTAAAAATGTATATTAGTTTTATTTTTTTTTCATTTCTTTTCTTTTATAACGCATCAGATATTAGTATGCATTTTACAGAATTGCAAATAAATTCATTCTGTGTGTAGAGTCAAAAATCGATTGATTTATCGGTTGAACAAAAAAATGATTTTTAAAAAATGTGACAAATCACAGATTCATAAATATTTTGACAAGAAAAATTTTGAATTTAAACAATGATTTTCAAAATGATAAAAATAATAAATTGTACAATTGAAATATATCGATACACAGCACTTATCGTTACGGTTCGATTAATCAATATCGCGTTCGATTAAAAAAAATTGTAAACGAAATATTTTCTATATATATAAAAAAAAAAAATCAGTATAAATATATATTTCATTATCTCGATGATTGAAAGATAAAATTGCGATAATAATAATAATAATAATAATAATAATATAATAAATAAAGAAAAAAATAGTAGAGTAGTTGTTTATGTGTCATTAGAAGATAATCATTCACTTGTGTGTCTGAAGAAATATAAAAAACAAAAACAATGTTTATGCATGAAAAAGGATTTTTAAAAACACTCGTTTGATTATTTTAAATGTGAACATGCGTAGTACGAATTTCGTGCCTTATGGTGGGGGAAAGTTGGTAGCAGCGTGCAATATGATAACGGTGGTTCAGGTCGCGCTTCAGTTTCGCGTCAACCTTTTCACGTGCGGGAGATTATGGTTTGAACGTTATTATTATTTTGTTCATTCATTTTGTAAATTAATATCACAGTGACAAGTGATTTATAACAGGTTTTTCTTTTTTTTTTTTTTCAAATTTATCTACTTGCTGGTGATCCCTTTTTTATTATCGTACAAATATTTTCGCGAATCTAATCATACGTTTTTCTTTTTTTTTTTTTGTTATTTTTCACTATCGTAAATTCAAAGGTTACTAAATTGATTCAAATATATGGGGAATTTGTGTAGTTTGTGTATTTTGAAAAATTCTAATTTATAATATGTTATTTTTGATTTAGGTTTTACAGTTTTTTTTTTTTGAATATTTAGGAAGATTCGTCATCGATTTATCATTAGATCGATGTGATTTATTTTCAATATAATTTAATTTATTTAAATATATTTTGTTGTGTGCGTATCTCAACTAATGCGTTTCAAATTGGCAAGAACATATAATTGAAATTATAATAATGAATTATTTTTAACCCTTACAGAGTGCACATGGGACGTTTGACACCCCCAACAAATTTTTGATCTCTCGAAAATTATACTGAATTCGAACAAAATGGGCTTATTTGTCTAGTGCCATCTAGTGTTCATTCAGATCGGGTATAAAACCTATTCTATTTTAGAAAAAGATGTATCAAACTACTTTTAATAAAATTGCGAGATTTAAATATTAAAATAGCGGGCTTCAGAAGACGCGTTCAAACACGTTGAAGGGGGTGTCAAACAAACACCCACAGTGCACTTTAACCAAGTGTGCACTTTAAGGGTTAATTGCAGTTACAATAATTATATTTTGTTATTTATTGATATTTTATTAATTTTGTATATAATATATTTGTGTATATGTGTTTCTATAGAAAATGATTTTTTTAAGAATCCAATTTGAAACTCATAGTTCGTAATATCAATTTCTATTTTATATATATGTGTGAAAATGTGAGATGTGATTATGTGCAAATGTGAGATTACTCACACATGAATCGTGGATACAGGATTTATTTCATAGACAACATAGAAGTATGAATCAACACCATGAGAATAATAAGACCACCCTACCTTCGAGGTAAGTTTTATTTTAATTATTATTATTATTATTATTAATTGTGCATTAGGAACTTGAAAGTTCATTGCTAAATTCCGTCATTGTTCCCCCGTCCCTGAACGCGATCCTTCCATTTGCGGAAGAAAAACAACAAAAACAATTAAATTATATTCTATCCAAAATCAAAATGGCAGAACATTATGCGTGGTAGTAATTACCAAAAAAAAAAAAAAAAACACGAATTAATTGTGTTAGAAAAAACAAACAAAATGATCGATAAATAAATCGATAATTCTAAAAAAAAAATGATTTCTATCTTCGTAACCATCATCGTCATGGTGGTCAAGTTTTTGGCGCATAATTCGTGACGATTATCCTTCGTCGCAAGTACTTGGGGGCGGGGCGGGGTAAGGGTGGGGGTTTAACAAAAAAAAATGTCGTCGTCGTCGTCGTCGATGAATATATCTTGATCGGGCTGTGGCACCCTGGTTGGCGATGGTTTCTCTCCTCCATTGTGATTTTAATAAGCCTTATGCAAATTACAAATGAAATTGTCAGCGGCAGCCCCGCGGTCCCATTCTTCCTCGCTGATGGGGACAATTAGAAGAGCTTTGTCCATTGACCACGCGTTGTCCGGCTAGCCGCCGACTGGAGAGATTTCCCAACGAGAGGACCACCCGCCAACCCCTAATCTTTCTATCCGGTCCTAAGGATGTGTTGTTCACTTCCGATTTGCTCGTTTACCATCTACGACGTTTGTTCCATCATCAACAACTTTATTTTATTTCTTCTCTTTTGCTTTTGTTTTCTTTTTTTTTTTACAAATAAAATAAATGCCACTTAAACTTAAGAAAATTGTTTAAGAAAATAAAAAGGGTGCGCATTAAACATGGCAACCATCATAACTTTCATTTGGAATTATTTTATTGATGATTTATATTATAATTTTTTTTGTATATTTATATATTTAATATATATAGAATATTTGTATATATTAATTTTTATATCGTATTATTTTATATAATGCTATATTATATTATTAGTATTATTATATATAAATATTTATTATATAAGTGCTATAATATATTAGAGGTTGTACCCAAAAGTTTCTTTATTTTTAGTTATTTTACAAGCATAATATTTTTCATGTTGAATAATTGAAAGTATAGTAAAAGGTAATAAAGTAAAATACAAATAAAAAAAAAAACATATAGACCTAATATTTATAATAATATTAAAAATGATTCAGCAAAGTAACGTAACATTGATGAAAAAAAAACTATGTTTTTCAATTCTATGGAAGATAGGTAAACAAAAAAATATCTACGTGAATTGATTGAATAATTTGAACCTTTGTAAGAAGGTATATAACTACATTAGATATATGTACATACGTAGTTATGCAGAAACCACCCCTTTTACCTAGTTCAAGAGAACAAGAAGAAGAAGAAGAAGAAGAAGAAGGGGGTGTGAGTTGGGTCGAGGTTTGGAAGGAGTTTCAAATCGAACTGAATCGAAATCGACGACGTTCGATGTCTCTTCCTAAAGGTAGAGAGTGGAAAGGGGGAGGAGTAATGGGAGGTGGAGAAGGAGGAGGAGGAGGAGGAGATAAGTTTTTACGCTAGGGTTACTAACTTACAGACTCGGCATTGTCGACTTCCCGGTGACGGGAGGACAATGCACGTTCGGAGACACAATGCTTCGCTCTGGAATCTGAAGGCAGTCTTGACTAGCACAGCAGTGTAGCAGTAGCACAACCTGCGAGAACACAGCCCCTTCTTCGTTTTCCACCAATGTTCGTCGTCCCTCCGGCACGTACCATTACTGTGGCCAACCAACCCAACTCAACCCCCCTTTACTTTCTTATTTTTTCTTTTTCTTTTTTCTATTTCCCTTATCTTTTATCCTTCTTACGATTTTACTTTCGTTTCGGACTTTCAATTCCAATTTTTTCTACTTTTTTTTTTCTTAGGTTTATGCGTTATATATATAAATTATGTGTCACGTTGTTTGTCCGCAATGGACTCTTAAACTACTGAACTGATTTTAATCAAATTTTGCACACTCTGTGCAGTTTAATCCAACTTAAAAGATAGGATAGTTTATAATCTCAATTTATAATCGCAATATCATTTGTTTATTAACAAAGAGTCATGATTATCTCTGTTAGTTCGATAAGATTTTAAAAGATGACGTTATAAAAGTAATTCGTTGACTTAAAGACGTGTGTATCGGACTGATTGTGAGCCACAGCCAAAGCGTGGCGGGGCACCCCCTAGTACAATATAAGAGACACAAGTTCTTTTCGTCGAATAGGTAGGAGTCTCTCTCTCCCTCTCTCTCTGTTTCTCTCTTTTTTTTTCTGTTCTTGAAGAATGGACCAAAGGCACACGGTGACTTTTTCTAAAAGAAACAGAGAACATTGAAAAGAGAAATAGATAGAAAGAAAGAGATAGATGGGTAGTGTATAGTAGTAGGAGTTGAGAAGAATCATGAAGTGGTAAAAGAGAAAGAGAAAGAGAGAGAGAGAAAGAAAAGAGATGGTCGAGCATTTCAATCGCTCTTAGGCTCTCTTTAGCTTTTCCGTTTCTTTCTCGCACAAAAGCCACATTGTTTCACCCTTCGTTCCTATGGACGCGGACTGAAATACTCCTCTTTTCTCTAGTGCGCGCACGGACACACCCGAGAGAGAAAGAAAGAGAGAGAGAGAGAGAGACACTCTCTTTATCATTCTTTTACTAACAGAAGAGAAGAAGAAAGAACAAGAGGGAGGGGGGAGAGAGAGAGAGAGGGAGAGTGAGTAAAAGAAAGAAAGAAAGAAAGAAATGAAAGAATGGAAGAAAGAGATGTACATACGTGAAACGTATAAGGCAAAAGCAGCAGCAACAGCAACCAACGTCGTCTCTCGTCGTCGGCATACGATCTTTTCTTCCATGCTCAATGCTCGTTCGCTAGCTCGTTCGCTCGCTATCCTTTTGTCATTACTTACAACGCTATGGACGTGGTTAAACAGTCGCGTTCCTTTCTTTTTTTTTTTTTTTTTTTTTTTTTTTTTTACCTTTTTTCCTTCTTTAGTTCTTTCTTTCTTTCGAGTCCTTCAAAAAACTCACGTACGCATATATATATATATTATAGGGTGGTATCTGCAAATATTATATATATATAATAAATATATATATAACTTATAAGTTAATATCTTAATATATATAAATTACGTGTAACGTTGTTTGTCCGCAATAGACTCCTAAACTACTGAACCGATTTTAATACAATTTTGCACACTATGTGCAATTTCATCCAACTTGAAAGATAGGATAGTTTATTATAGTTATATATATTTATTATAGTATATATATATGTGGGTTGGGGTAACAGGGAAGGTGGAAATATTTTTGTCATCGAATTGAGACACGGTGAAATTATAATGACATCAATTTGTTTATCAAATCTTATAGGGATTTTTTATTATATGCACGTTTTTATCTACCATCATTGCATCCTCATGTATCTATTATTCAATTATTTAACAAAACTTGTATTATAAAGCAAATATGAAAAATTTTATCAAAAGGGTAAAATATTTCGATGCTGTGTCGCTCGTTCGCTTCGTGTGTCGATAGATTTTCTTTTATACTCTTTTTCTTTTCTTATTCTTCTCTCTTGCTCTCTCTCTCTCTCTCTCTCTCTATCGTCTTTTCTCCAAATAGACAGGACGGATATAAACTCGTCGATAATATTGGTGTATTGAATAGTTGAATGTGCCACAATAGAGAGGTTCTTTGCGATTAATAGACTTCCGTGTGACCTTTATGTAAGAAGTAAGACGTTATACCACCTTACCGTTTTGCACGAGTTGCCGCATTGAGTACCGCAAAGTCATCTTTGAAAAGTACCACAGAGAACGAACAAAAACGAGCATTCTCTCTTTCTATACCGCCCCCTTCAACAAACCCCAATCCCAACCCCTTCGACTTTTCTTGTTTTCTTTTTTTGTTCATCTCTCACGAGAAAATGTTTTTCAAACTATATCTTCTTTTTTAGCTATCGTATTAGAAATGAAAGATAAAAAAAAATATATTATCAAAATACTTTATCGATCTTGAAAATATCGCGTTGCGATCATCGTCAAAGTTTGGATATGACACCCCGCATAAATCGTATAGATGGATACAATATACATATATATATATATATATGTACATAAACGTGTATTTGTTATATATATATATATATGTATGTATGTATGTATGTATGTATGTATGTATGTATGTATGTATTATGTCGTCACTGTTGGAGAGAAACGCATACAATCTCTTGCATATACGCGTCAGAAAGCTAGCCGGGTCTCTCCTTTTGTCATCGGACGAAAGGCTTTGTACCGATTATCTGCATACGCTACCGCGAACGAGCGCAGCTTTCAGTTCTTCTTCGTTCCCTTCGAACGTTCATCCCCCTTCTGCACTACCACCACCACCACCACCACCACTACTACCACTACTACTATCTTGACTATTATCACCATCGTTACCACTACTATCATCATTACCACCATCATCCTTTTCCATCCTACGTTGTTGTACAAGAATATGTATTTACGCATATCTATGTATACAATATATACTTGTATATACTCATATATACATATATATGTTTGTATGCGTGCATTAAGATATCCCATTGTACTATGTATATGAAGATACCGAATCAGGACGCTTTGAAGCTTTTGGTAATAGTTTAGCATAATCCAACGTAGATGTATGCGTAGCTGGAAAACAGGACATCATCGTTAGTGCTTCTTATTCTATCTCGTACAAACTTTTGTTTAGATAATAATTTCAAACAATTCAATAATTATTTACTTGATTAGAAATTTTAGAAATTGGGGGGGAGGGTGATTTGAAAAAAATGTAACGTAGCGGTAGGCGGCGATGTAACAGAGCAGCGGGCGTCTATGAAACGGCCACGATACTAAGTAAGAAGAGAAAAAGAGACAAACATATAGGATTAAGCTTGCGAAAGAATGAGATAGAATATATCTATACAGTTTTTCCTATTCTATATTTTCTCTATTCCTTTTATATCCTTTATCTATTCTTTTGTTATATTATATGGTAACAATATTATAATAAATAAACCCTAAATTTGTTGTCTACTTTTGATACTGTGCATTCGTCTCATTCTCTCGTTTTTTTTTTTTTTATTCCTATCTAGGATTGTTGGTTGAAATTATCACGAACGTCGTTTGTCGTTTTAGTATAGTGAAATTAATTAATGACGTTTTGAAAGTTATCAGGGACGTCGTATTCCATCGATATCTCGGTTGCTCGGTCTGTGAGTTCTCTTATCGTTCTTTTCCGAAAGGGTTTCGTCTCGCGAATCTCAACCCCCTCTCCAGGTTCCTCCCTCTTTTATTTTCTTTTCTTTTCCTTTTGCGCTATCTTCCCTTCTTAAATCTCCTCCCCTACTCTTTTCTCTCTCTCTCTCTCTCTCTCTGTTAAGCTACCCTATCACTCTCTTGCTCTCTTTCTTTCTCTCTCTTGCATTCTCCCTACCCCAACTACATTCTTTTCAGTATTCACTCTGCAGTTTCTTGTACCGATACTTCCTTCTTTCATCGTCGCGTCATTCAAGCTTTTGATGCCGCGGCGACAAAGCTCTTTACTTCTTTCCGCGAACGAATGAAAGCACGGAACGATGGCGATGTATACTCGGCTAGGTTGCGCGCGCGGGTGTACAGGCACACGAGCGCAGGAGAGAGCGCACAAGCTCGCCCACACATACACACACACACATACACACATACTTGTTCACAATGCGTCGTAGCAAGTATATATATATAATATACAACTACAGAAAAAGCTCGGGCTTCAAGTTCTTCCTTCTCTAGGCATTGAACGTTCTTGGTACTTTAAATATTCGTCGAGCTGAAAAGCAAAAAATTATTGTCGATCCTACTCCATCCTCTTTCTCTTTCTCTCTCTCTTTCTACCATCCTCCTTTCTTCTTTCTTTTCTTTCTTTCTTTCTTTCTTTCTTTCTTTCTTTATGTCGTTCTCTCTCATTCTGTCTTTCACTTGGCCCCTTTCCTACAAGAGTGGCCGACAGTGTATTGCTTTCAGTTTCTCTCTCTCTCTCTCTCTCTCTTTCTCTCACTGCTAGTGTTAATTATGTATTCTGCGAACTGTACGAAATAAAGGATTCTAGGGAATGAATGAAATGTACTTGCGAAGGATGCATAGTAAATCACTCGTCTCTCTCTCTCTCTCTCTATCTCTTTATTTCTTTTATCTGACTTGATAACAAACGTTAAGATAAAATATGTATTTTTTCAAAATTTATGAAGTATCAAATCTCAATCAATTAGATTTATTTATCAGGGAGACACACCTAAACAGTTTTTTGCTCAAAATGATCAGTAAGACATACACGTTGCTTAGTAAGGGTGGTATTCGCGAGATGGGACGGTTCTTAATGGATGAAAGTACTTAATTCAGGAGTATCGAAATAGGTGTTGCGGTAGGGTCGATGGCATAATGCCACGCGATACAGGGGTGTCATAGGGGAATCAAGAAAAGGATGAGAGAGAGTTCTACTAATAAGGGGGAAAGTAGAGAAATAGAAGAGTAGGAGGAGGAGGAGGAGGTGGAGGAGGAGAAGAATGAGGTGGATGAAGAGAAGAAGATACGAAGGTATGAATAAGAGAGGTGGCAGAATTAGAGGTAGAGCTAAAGGTAGAGTTAGAGTTAGAGGAAGTGGAGGAGGAAACTGAGGATAGAAAGAGAGAGAGAGAGAGTGAGAGTCTCTGTCCACGAACACAACTCGCTCAATTCGCTCGTTCGTTCGCTCGTTCGCTAGCTCGGCCGGTCGCTCGCTAGCAGCAGCAGCAGCGTCATCATAAGACCTCTTTGTTCTCCGGCAATTTCAGCGGCATTGTCACCGTCAACAATGTCCACTTGACATTCTCCTTCTCGCTCCCACACATTGTTAACCCATCCCACCCTCTCTCTACCCTCCTTCTCCTCCTCTTATTCCTCCCTACCCTACTCCCCATTCTCCTATCCCTCCTGCTCCTCCTCTTGGAGCTCTCTTTCAATGATAAAGCTCATCGTGGATGGACGGACGGGCACGCGCAGATCCCATTTTCCCAGTTGTGGACTCACCTTAAACGTCCCCTCCCCCCTATCTCCCCCTATCTCCCCCTCCTTCATCCCCGTTTCAGCTCCTTTCACGCGAGAGAAAACGCGTTCGACGATCAATTAAGGACAGATCGTACCACCACCCCCACTTTAACTTCCTCTTTCTCTCTTTATGTGTACTCTATCGTGTCACACGTATGCATCATCATCATCCGTGTATGCATGCTCGTTAGATCTTTGATATTTTTTTTACCCTTCTTTTCTTTTTATTACCTAGTAGCTAGGGGGATAGAGAATTTTCAAGTGAAATTTCTTCTTAGGCGACGGTAACGGATATAAAAAAAAACAACAACATGTGAGCAGATCTGTCTTATTCTCTCGCAGGCTCAATCCTATATTTTTGTCTCTTTTTATTTAGTATCTTGGCCATTTCATCGCCTCCCACCGCTTCGTTACATAGCCGCCTACCGCTCCGTTACATTTTTTTCAAATCACACCCATTCTAAAGAAGTTTTCACTTCAAAAAGTTTCACCTCAGTCGCGTGTGGATTTTTTTTTGGTTTGTTTTTGTTTCAATCATCGGTCATTTTATTTACGAATAAACCCTTCGTATTCAACCCCTTTTGAATTGGAACGCATTAACGAGCGACCACCTCCGGTTACTATCAAAACGATATTCCATATAAACTCAATGATGTTTAATTTATTAGTATATTATAAACTTTAAGACCCGTAACTCGTCGTGCGGCAGTTCGAAGGCCGGCGGTAACACAGCAGCGTTATTAAAATCATGAAATCCTGACGGCTGCCAAGCGAGTTAGTTGATCGAACATTTATATGCAAACGAAGTTTTTAAGCGGTTCCATTAAGGCACCCCGTCGTAGTCGCGACTATCGTGCACGAATGACATCAGCGTATCGCCATTGTATAACCGTTGATACCTCTCAAACAAGAGTCTTCAAACGATCGTGGGAGGAAAATATTTAGGACGATTCTTCCAAGTAAAAAACATTATCGATCGCGTTTACTTTGTTTTTTTTTTTTTTTCATTCTAAATCTTAATAATAATATTGTATAATAATAGTAAAGGAAGAATAGTAGTACGTCATAGAAATTGTTTGGAATTTGATTGTACACGTAAATATATTGAATCGAAGAGAAAAGTATTTTATCTGTATATTTTAATACAAATTCAAAATGTATTAACAAGTTTGTCGCCATGGTACCGTATACCGGAGACAGGCATGCTTCCCCGGGGGCCCCGTCACCGTATACGGTGACACTCTTCTTATTGAACTTATAGTATTTTTAGTTGGAAAAACTTTATCACATTTCTTATTTCGAAAGAAAATTATTTTCGGTAAATAAAACATAATATTTGGGTTGCATTGTTGATATTTTTACTTATCGTTTCTTTACGTTACGGTGCGCCGACAGTCGAATTTTGGGCCTGGCGAGAAATTCAACTGAAACAGGGCTGGACGACGAACGTGTTAAATATAACTTTAATATTTTTTCGACTTATTTTTTAAGATAGATAATAAATAAATATTTTTTTACTATTTTTCGCAAATATACACTATGCATGTTACATTTCCTAGGTACGTAAGTATTGTCAATTAAAACTATCGATAAAATACGAAGAAATTATTTCCCTTTACCATATACACCATAAATGTATTATACATTATATCTATATTTATCATTGCTATGAGTTCATTCGGGTACTTTCGAAGAATAGCAAGAATATAAAGATTCCATTATATCGTGGGACACTTAGGTGCGAAGTCTTTCGTTACCGGCTGACGTAGTATCGGACAATACTGGAGGTCCTTTAGAACTCTGAACCATCCATATGGGTATTTCTCTTGAATACGCGAAGCATTTAAGTGTGGGGACTGATTCGAAGATATATATATATATATATAAATGCGTGTATGTATATGTATATTTCTAAATATATATATATATATATATTATATACATATACATATATGCATTTCGTGAGAGCGGTGGCGCTTTACTTATGGAACGCATTGTTCTATTGTGCCTGGGAGATGAGCGCATTACTGTCCCTTGTCCCCCTTTTCGAGCAACCCCGGGACAATATCGTGCCGTGCGCCGTCGTTAATCAGGCATCGTTCCTGGATGAGCCACATAGTAATTCGTGGAGGTTTATACGCGTTCAAAACGCGTTTACATTTACGGTATTATGAGTTATGATTAGAAATATATAGTATCTCTTGTTGTATTACCTACATAAATATACATACACATATATATATATATATATATATTTATACATGAAATGTTGTTAGAATTAAATAAAAAAAATTTATATATGTTAAAAATCTTCGATCGATTTTTGAAGTAACATTTGCAAAGTATTCATTGGTTAGCTTATTAGTGTGTAAGGAAATGCGTAAAAAAGGGTAGAGGATGAGAAGGTTTGATAATAGGTGGATACGAGTAATGGTAAGGATATATTTGAAATTTTCCTATGACTAAATAGAAAAAAAAACTTAGAGATATATGTTAGAAATGTTATCGATTTTTGAAGTAATATTGCAAAGGATTCATTGGTTCGCTTATTAGTGTGTAGGGAAATGTGAAAAGTAGAAAAGAGTCGAGGAAGAGGGTATGTTGGTAGTAGCAGAAGAAGGACTACACTACGACGACGACGACGACGACGATTCTGATGACTGTAGTAGTAATAGTAGTAGTAGTAAGTAGATAAAAGGAATGGAAGAAAGAATAAGAGGAAGAGGAGAAGGAAGGAGGTGGAGGTGGTGCGCGTATGGAGCACGTACACGCGCATTCGCGAACGAACGAACGAACGTACAGGGGTAGGAGGTAAAGTGTTCGCGACGAATCCACGGAATGGGGTAGAAGCACAATGCTTCAACAATGACGCTATTGTGGAAACGAATAACACATACTCCTGCGCTTTACCCTCTGCTTCGCCGAGGGTAAGCTGTCTAGCTGAATCAAACGAGTAAGAGAGTGCCATCGCTGAGACAGTATTCCAACTGGATACTTACTCCGAATACGAAAAGGTATTCTCTCATCGATGTCGAGTAGTACAACGATAAGAAATCTTAGGATTATTCGACTATCAGCAATTATCATCATTTCAATCTACGACCTATACGTTTTCTTTTTCTTTTTCTTCTTCTTTCATACTCGTCAAGTAGAATAATTTTGTGGGTTTTATTTTTTTTTCTTTTTTATTTTGTTTCTTTTTTTTTTCTATTCGATTTCTCGAATTTCGCCTACGCTTAGCTTGTGATAAGTTGCTTGGTGGAATTTTTGCAAACTCTTTGAGCCGTACAACGAGTTCTACTAACGACGCAACTAATTTTGGAAATACCCGCTCGAGAGTCCGAGAAAACGATTTCGATGTAATACGATGAAGGAGCGAGCAAGCCCGTGGAAGAGAGAAAATCGGGAGGCACGAGTTTAGAGGCTCGAGCTAGTAAGCATGGGGGTAAAAAGGAGAAAGGAAAAAAAAATTATAAAAAGAATGAGAAGAAAGAAAGGTAAGGGTAGAAGGAGAGTGAGAGAGAGAGAGAGAGAGAAAACGTAGCAACTACAATTAAGCCAGTCAGTCCGTGGGTGAGTTGTTCCATTGAGAGAATTGGCCTGCACGGGCGGCGAACTATCGAGCAGAATTGAGAGTCGGCGGGGAGATTTCGCAGATTATCAAGCATCAGTTGCTGGGAAGAATAAGCAACCGCCAACCGTCATTTAACTTTAACGCTCCAACTGCCCCCGTCCGCCCCTGGCAACCCTCGAGGGCCTTCGCCGGTCCATGCTAATTAAATCTGCCTACGTACCTACATCCCGTCGAAGCCCCCCTTCCCTACCCCCGTCCTCCTCCCACCGCCCCCAACACAACCCCTATTACAACATCTACTACGAATTCAGTCGAACCACTTTATCTATGCGACCTTATTATAAAGTCAACGTATTTCCTTTACTCTTTCTTTCCTTTTTTCCAACTCTCTTATACATTTGTCTTTCTTTTTTTTTTTATTTTTATTTTTATTTACAATATAAACTTATTTACTTATTATTTCTCTTAACAAGATGTCATACCAGTTCTTTATATTTCTTTTTTCAAATAATAAAAATACTTAGGAGATAAATCGTGTCAAAATCTACTCGTGACAATAAGTAAAAACTGTCGTAGATGTAAAAAGCTTTTGAAAAGTTTTCCAGTAGAATTGTTACAATTGTTGTTGTTTGCTTATATTTTCTTCGAAAAAGCATATGGAGGAAAAGCAGCGTAGCACGACTGAAGCATAAACGGCCGGATTCTACTGATTTATCCGAACGCCTCTTGCTCGCTTGCTCGCTCGTCGTGGTCGCTCTTCTTTGCGTTCTACATTTTCTCAATGGCATAACCGACAGATAACGACTATCCACTTCCTTCGCAAGTTATACACTACTTTCTAACTAAATTTCCAAAAAATTGTAAAGAATAAATTCACGAGTAAACAATAATAAATACGAGACAATGTTTTTGTATATTGCGTTAGCCAATTTCATTATTTAACATAAACAAAAATACTGAAAAAGAAAAACAAAATAATTTGATTCATTTATATATATATATATAATAAAATATTGAAAATAGTCAAATAACTTATTGACTAACTGAATTCATGTGTATACATGTAATATATCCTCGGTAATATACGAACACACACACATACAACAGACACAAAACTGAATGTTGTGTTGTTGTTGTTATTCTATTCGTAATACTTTTTTATTATTACTCGCATACACACATATGCATATACAAAGACGATATTTCGTAACACGTTTCGATAAAAACAGTTGGACGATGCGACACCAACGAATCGTTGCATTTATGCGTCGATGGGGATGGACGGGCCGGGCCGTTCTGTTGTAGTAGTACGGGTAAGCTACGAACAATGGAACAAGTCGACCTGGATCACTTTTTGTTTCAAATGTTCGATAGAGAGAGAGTATTCGTTTATTTCGTCGATCGAGGTCCCAGTTATTAGTTCGTTATTCGGTTTTCTCGTTCTCATTGCATATATATATATATATATATATGCACGTTTGGACACAGGACATTTGTTCTCGGACACATGCACAAATTTCGTTTCAAGTTCTACCCCCATCTGTTATTATTTTCTTCCCTATTACTTTACTTTACTTTACTTTACTTTACTTTACTTTTTTTTTCTTCTTACATACTTGAAGAGAATGATTTTGTATTTTTTTTGGTCTACTATTTATTCAAGTGATTTGTGTGTTTTGCTTTGCGAGCATGCTAGGAAAAAGCATCGTGTAACGTATCGGTCGATGATGGAAACGATCGTCGAGTAATCGCGCGAGATCCGGCATTAACCCATTCCGCTTTGTCGCGTTCGCCTACTTTCCATCTTCAACTACTAGTACTACTACAATCACAACTACCACCACCACTACCACCACCAGTACCAGTACCAGTAGCAGCACCACCTACTACTCTTCCTCCTATTCCACCTCATCCTTTCTCTTTCGCTCTTTTCCACCCTACCGACATCCAAGCCAGAGCAGCAACCACGAGTTCCCGCGCCTCGCCTTTCCTCCGCAATTTTTCCGCCACATTTGCCTTTGTCTCGCGACAACAATGCATCGCCTCCACTGCGATGACATAAAAATATGTGCAACGATGTTTCTCTCTCTCTCTCTCTCTCTCTCTCTCTTTATATTCGTACCCCTTTTATCCCTTTCCTCTCCCGCAGCTACCCCTTACCCGCCATAGAGACCACTCTACTGAACAAAACCTCTCCGGAAATTAATTCGAGTCGCTCAAAAATTCTAGATTACCGATCCTCCCTCCCCCTGAAACTTTGTACTTTGTAATCCTTGTATCGATGTATGGATGATGTTCGATCAATTTCGATTATATTCGAGACGTCTTAGAACAATATGTCTAATGTAAGAAAGAAGCAAGGTTTAAAAGAAATCCCATTTCTGATCATCGTACCTTTTCAGGTAGGAAAAGGAACACGTTTAGGATTCGTCGTATTCCTTGTCATCGTCGTCGTTGTCGTCAGAATTTTCGTCGGATGTGTCGAACAATGAGGATGCAAATGATCGGGCCGAAGATCGATATCGGTCAGGTTGGTGTTGGTGCGATCAGAATTTTGCGCGCTCGTTCGCGAGCGGGCGGGCGGGGGGGGCAGGGAGGAGGAGGAGGGTGTGCGCTGCCCCTGGGAGACAAAAGGGCTCTGGCGCCGCTTGACAATGGCACGATGGCATTACGTATGCAGGCGCAGGGCTCCGCTCTTTTCGAATTCGTTGCATTCTGCTATGGCTTTCCTCTTTCCTACTCTCCACCTCTACCTCTACCTCTACCTCTACCTTTTCACCTCCACCCATTTCCTACTTTCACCCTGTAACCTCTCCTCATCCGGCAGGGCGCAGTCCACTCTGCAAATTGCGATCGCCAATCCGTTCGTACCCTTCCGCGACGTGGCCCTTAATTGTTATCGAATGCACGACGAACGTGGTTCTCCTGCATCGCAACGACCCTCCTCTCTCTCTCTCTCTGTTCAAATCCAAAAGGAAACATTTACTTTCCAACACGTCTCGTCACCAAATTATACACTACTGTGAAAATTCATTAGCTTTCCTTTCTTTTCTTTCATTTTTTTCTTCTTTTTTTTTCACTATAATTATCTATCGTATTCTTTTATTAAGAAATTTTGTGACACGAGTTATTTCACGCGAGACGTTTTTACCTAGGTTACCTTATGTGTACGTTGATGGTTGTGTTACTTATTTTACATGTTCATTTATTTATTATATATTTTAGATAATTTAATGAATATTTAAATGAAAATTTGATAGAGGGAACCACCAAATCATTATAATCCGTAGTGATTATAAGGGTATTTAAAGAAGCATAAGATAAACGCGTTCGGGTTGATACTAATGAATTATATATATATATATGTATATATAAATGAAACGTAAGCTGGAAATTTGCTACGATTAATATACGGAATCCTCTCGTATCGTATACCCTGGTCTCTTAATCGTTAGGCAAAATTATACATTCGCATTTGCAGTCGTTAAGTTGTGAATTTTCATCCACGATCTCGCGCGTGATCGCGTCGTTGACGAGTAGTACGGTGCGTAAACGTTAATTGCTTTTGATGCGCCCTCATTAGAGCGTTGCAACGAATGTCGAATTGCAGAACACGACGTTACAAATGTACATATTAAAAAAGCCTTCAGTATAAAAGTATTTTATTTATTTGCTGGTTTGTGATATAATATATATATATAGACATTTTTGTTTTTTTTTGAAATACTTATCAGTCATACGAATTTTTCATTTTAACTGATATTAAATTGTTATCATTACAATGATTATAGAAATTTTTGATTTGATAAAAGTTACGACGAGATTATGATCTGCATGAATTTATTTCTTCGATACTTTCTCATCGAACGAGGACCGATCAATTAAGAAGCCATTATTTTCTTACGACATAGTTATACGAACAACGAGAAGTATTGATGCAGCTTGAGTCATTAAGTAACACTGCATGATGATTCAGCAAAGATTCAAGTCTTTTTTATTCTGACTCCTTTTTTTCTTTTTCATCTTAAGTCTCTACCGGTACTTTCATTAAAATCCATGCACCAAAAGAAATCGACATTGTTTCTTTTTCTTCTCTCTATACTTAATTTTATATTATAGATAAAAAGTAAATAATATATAAGTCGCGATGCATGATTCATACGTCGTCATTTTCATTCGATTATCTTACAATAATTACGAATGGTGGTAACTGTGATTCCTCGATAATTACTTCCCATAATTTATTGAACTTTCATTTTGATACTTATTATATAAAATTGTAAAAGTACAAAATATTAGGTCGAGTTATAAATAACTTCAAATGAGGTTATGTAGAAATCTATTTTTCGTATTTACCTATTATAAGTCACCGAAACAAACGATGATTTAGTTTTATGTGTCGGTTAGGGAATGATGCTTCTAATTATCAATAATTAGGTAACATATTGCGAAAGGATAGATGATTCGTCGAACCATGTTGGTTAACCATAGCGTTAACCAAAAAAGAGAGTTTCACCCCTTTCCCCATCAGGAGGTTGCCTTTAGTATCGTAGAGTGTGCCCCGAGGTAGTTACGAACTTAATGAAGCTGTTTTCCGTTTAATTAGAATCCTACCATGATCCTTCCATTCTTAGATGGGTCTCGCGGTTAATCCTTCTCTCCCAGCGATATTAAGACGTCAGTCGTTGCTTACAAAGCAAGCCGCGTGCACAATATCCTCCTTGGTTATATTCCCTCGTACCTTTATGTTCTTCTTCAACAAAACTTGCATCTTTTGATATATATATATATATCTACATATATACGACTCCCTTACTTTTAGTGTTGCATTTTTAATTGATTTTTTTTTTTGTATATTGTTAATTTTATTCATTTAATAATTCGTATCAATCAATCTAAAAGTTAACGTGAAAATCTTGATCGTAGAAAAAAATCTTGACTATAGATTACTTATCAATACTTATCATCAAGAACAATAGTATACAACGGGGGGTGCAGTTGGGGGAAGGGGTTGGGGGTTGGGGGTGTGGTTTAATAGAAAAAGATTTCTAATAGTGGCAACGAGATGCCAACTGTCTCCTTTTCATAAAGAAGACTTTTCCAAGTCGAAAATTTCTGATTAGAGTGGGAGGGTCTAGTTGGGTAGGGTGAATCTGTGATTAATCCCACGTGCCATATTTTAAAGAGACAGAAACAGAAAGAAAGAAAGAAAAACGAAAAGTAAAAGTAGAAGAAAAAGAAGAAGTCACGTGCGAGGTCGAGGTGAAAATTGGAAAAAGACGATGGCGATTGGCGATTCGAAGAAGGTGGAGAAGAGACTGGGTGAATCCCGGCGTTCGTTGTCGCGTTTGCGTTGGCGTTGGTTGTGTAGTGGCAATGCTGGTGGTTCGGGGCGGAGGGGAATGGGTTGTAGGGTTGGTGGTTGAGGGGGTGGTGGCGGTTCCCGGGCCGAGGGGCCGGCGCTCTTTTATTTCGAAAACAATGGAAGGGCGCTTTGTTTCAGGCATTGTCAGGCGGACAGTAACGCGCGCACAAAAGTTATAATGAAACGCTATTTATTTAAATGTATAGGTGCCTCGGTACTACCAACCCTCCCCCAATTCCCTCACCCATCACCATCGCGCCCCCTCATCCTTTTTTTTCTTCTCTACTAACACGTACGCGCTAATTTTCAAGTAACGCGTGTATAGACACACACACACACACACATTACAAATGTAGATGGATAGTACAAATGTGTTAACTTAGAATTTCAGAAAGTAACACAACTACACTTATTTTCGTATTCTTTCGTGACCTATCTATCACATTTACAAGACCCATTATTTTACTCGTCTTCTACTTCTACTTCTTATTTTCTTAAAAAGCAATGTTGGTGAACCATCCATCCAAAGCACACGAGAAAGTCAACCATCGGTGCTTTTGCAGTCGCAGCTAAAAGATCATGGATTGCGAATCGAATGTCTGAAGATAAGAAGAAGGTTGAGAGAAAAGGAGCCCGTTCGGAATTCACCCAACTTACACCGATTTTCGATTCTCCATTTATCCATCGGTACGATGTTTCTGTCCAAAGGAAGTTTCGAAAAAAAAAATATATATATATTTGGTGTTAAATAATTTTGAAAGAAAAAATAATAATTTTTGAGACAATATGTAAATTAACTATAAGTAAAAGAATCTATCTATCTATAGATATATAATCTTGTAGAGTAAAGCTTTCGCCATGAAGAGACAGTTCGATGAGGACGATGTCGACGATAATGGGCCGCATTGACTATCCAACCGGTAGGGTAATCCGATATCTCGATGGGGTACTCGAATAATTCATTGACGCAAATAGAATAATGGTTTCATCGAACGTAACGTGAAGGCATGCAACGAAACTTTCTTTTCTTTTCTTTTCTTTTCTTTCATTCTCTTAAATTCAACGATGTTTTTCGCAGTATTCGATATTATCAATAAAATTAATAAAAATTTCATTTAAATATTATATACAAATATATATATATATATATATTTGAAAATAATCTGTTCAATGATATCTATTTCGTATAACTCCGGCAACTATTAACAAAAGATAATATTACCTACGCTCGAATAATTAATCTTGGTTATAATTAATGATATGCGAAACTAAAATCCACGTACAACAGGTGGAATTGGAGAACTCGCGCGCGGAGTAAAGGGTGAATTATATTAAGCAGGGTCAACGACGGTAAAATTAATTAATTATAATCATATCCGGAGCTCTCGAAAATGTAGTACGGTTTAAATGCCGTTCGTTGGCCGAACGTCGGTCGAATTATAAATTGCATTTCGTTCGGTGAAGAAGCCAACGTCGGGAGGCGCAACGCAGAGGGCTTATTAATCGTTTCCTGTGTCCCCGGTAACGCCTCTGCGGAGAAATAATCGTTTACTCTTGCTTGCTATTGTTATATATATATAATGAGTTTTACATATCGATAGAAACTCGAATTAGTCAGATCCGACGTAATGTTCGTTATCTTTCGTTAAAATAGGCTATAACCAAATGTTGACCATTTTTCATCCCTAATAAAATGTGAAATAAAAGATTATTGAGATCTCTAGCACTTGAATACGCTATCTGATAACTAAATTCAAAATTACAGTAGATAGGTCGAATTGCTACGCCACGCCCCTGCCAAAGATCCCAATATTTAACATCATTTTATAATAAATATTTTTGCAAGAAACCATCACGTTGATGTTTCCATCGTTGTATTTGACGATATTAATCCAACAACTATCGTTATTACTGTAACTACTAAAGAAATGTATAAAAAGGAATTTGCAAAGAAATGAAAAATGAGGAGCGTTTTATTCTTATCGACGATGCTCGTTTATGATATATTAAAATCGCGTTTGAGATCTAGCCGATTCATCATAAACTCTCGGGTTCGACGAATAAAGCTCGGCTTCGAATCGCTGTGCAATTTATCGCAGCTACCACGGCATCGTCGGCACTCGAGATTACGTTCGCGGAATTTCGCGACATTCCAATGCCCATGGAAGTTCCATCGCATTCCAAGCGTCGAAAGAGCGAAAGGTCTTACGATGCCATCCTCTTTTTTTTCTTCTTCTTCTTTTCTCTTTCTCTCTCTCTCTCTCTCTTTCTTACCTTAATAGAAAAGAAAGTTATTCACTCGCGTTTTCTAATCGCACGCTTACATCAAAATGTTGCATCCCTTTCAGCAATTTTTTTCTTATTACACCTGTGTCCAATAGAAATGTACGTCAAGGAATAGGTTCCTTCTGTTTAAGGGATACAATGAAAATACGGTGAAGGTAGGTGTGCGTAGGGATGAAAGGGACAATTCCTTTCAACGAACACGAATGAATCAACAACGCTGATATCGAAGGTTTTGCGGTACACAATGCTTTGTGCTACGTAGGTCGATCTAGTTTTTGGATTCGCGAGGGTGATTGACCGACCCTTCTTTAGCGTTCATATAAGGGCTGAAGTCCACTTCTTCTAGATACCGAACGACCAAAAGGGATTTTCAATAGAACGAATATATCGACCCTCGTTCTTTCATGAATTTCATTTCGTTTCTTAAAGAACAGTTCTTACATTAAAATTATAAACATAATAATAATTTTTTTTTTATTATTATAAAAAACAACATAAAACATCAAGGTAAATTAATATTATTTTTAATTTTAATAATAGAAAATAGATAGTCAAATGGGAACGTGTTTTCGTATTTTTTTTTTCTTACAATTAAATTTACCTTAAAAAAAAATAATTGTATTAATTTGTTATAGAAAGTAATTGTTTATTTAAATAAATCAGTATCTTATCAAAATCTTATTTAATTTAGATTAGAGTAGGGGTAAACATTAATTCGTAGCGTGGTCCTATGCGTGAGACTGCGTGTATGTGTATTTAGACACTTCAGGTACTGTCGAGGTAGATGGTAGGAGTGGGGCAAGGTACGGTATAGAGGTGCGCGTGGTACGGTAGCGACGGTGGTGGTGGGGGAACACGGCAAGATTCGCGAGACTCCGATCAGTTACGTGTAGCGCGTTAGACGATAAACGTCGTCGGTGTGTCGGTGATCACGTGTAAACTCGTGCTGTGTTATTTCGTTTCAATTACGTGGATCATTTTTTTATATTTTTTTACTTCCTCTCTATCACCCTAACTTCGTCCTTATTCCTTTCTTATCATTCTTCTTCGTAATCCACAAAGTAAAATAACGAACTAAATATATCGGTGTGGTGCGTGTTTTACGACAAGTGAACGAAGTGTCTAAAAACAATTTGGTCAGTGTGTAAAAAAAAAAAATAGTGTGCAAATAAAAAAAGGGAAAAACCAACAAGTATTGATTATACATCGACTTAACGACAAATCATAGTGCAATCATCAGCTGCGATTTTACCTGTTCAAACTTGGGATACCTGACAGCTGTCAACAATGCGTGTAGGAGGTGTCAAAGAAACCGGTAAGTTGGTTTTTTAATTAAAATTTCATTTGACTTTAGTACTCGTTCGTGATAAATTAATTAATCGATTTTTGTTTATACGATTTGATTATTGTTCATAAAAATAAATGGTGTTTAAAAAGTATAATAAATACAATGACAGAGATTTTTTTTTTTTTTTAAATCGATTTCATTTTATTCTTCTTCTTTTTGTCCCGGGACGAGTTTTTTAAACGAAGGATCGAGGGATCGAACACGGTACATGTACAAAGAGAGTTGGGTGCTTTAACGAAACAAACGAACAAACGAACGAACGAATGAAGGAACAAACGGTGGAGGTTAGCAAGCGTCGATTATATCAAAGCTTCGACACGAGCCACCCGATGATTTAGAGAGAAGCGTGTAGAAACCGCACACACGAAGTCGCGTGTGAGTGACGCACTGACGCGCGGACAATGCGCGGAATTTCGGTTTTGAATTTTGCGTGACGTGACACACGTCGTCCACGGTGGATGTAGTGCACCCGTTGCAATGACGTTTGGCTTTGACTGAGTGGCCGTTTAGAGTGCCGTATCTCTGTCATGCGTTAGGTGAGAGGATGGGTGGGAATGAGGGGGGGGCGGGGGGGGGGGACGGACCGAGGTCCTGATTTATATGTTACCGTGTTCCAAATTTTCTCTAACTGCATCCTTCTGCGTGTATGTGTGTATATGTATATGTATATATGTGTTAATCGTTCGAGTACAACATTTTTATCATATCAAATAACGATCTATTACTTTTCTAATCATTGACATTTACAAAAGATTCTTATCGTCTATTTATACCGTTCATTCATTTTTTTATTCTTCTATAATAAAATACAAATGCATTTGAATAAGTTGCAAACACATAGACATCCATTAATTTATTACATTATTCAGCATCGACTATTGTAAGAACAAATTTTTATAGTTATCACATGTACTATGAGGATTCCTTTTTAATCGTAAAAAGAAGAAAACGAAAAAAGAAAAAAAGAGGAAAAATATTCTGGTCCACGTTTAGAAACTCGACGATGCAGTACGAGTACACACACATACATATATATATATATATATACATAGATGCACGCGGAACAGGTGAACGATACAATTGCACTTAGGTATAGGAATAGAGAAAGAGAAGGGAAAGGAGAGAGGGTATAAAAAAAAAAAAAGAAAACAAAAAATTGAAATTCTTATCCCTGGTGTACACGGCGAGCGCTCCCGTTTGAAAAGCTCACGGAATCGTATAAAAGCCTCATCAGAAGGAACGATCGCTCGAATATTCTCGTTGAAGGCTCGATGGTTACGCGAGAATGGGAAGGGTTGGCGGTAGAGATTGAGATGATGGTGGTGGTGGTGGTGGTGGTGGTGGTAGTTGGGGGTTGAGAGAAAGGACTAGGACTAGGAGGAGGGAAGAAAAAGAAGAAGGGGGTAGCTGCAAAGGGGCCGCGGAAGAAGAGGCAAGAGGCGGAAGAAGAAGCAAGAAGCGGAGTAATAGAGGAATGGTGAAGGAGGAGGAGGAGGAGGAGGAGGAGGGTATGGTTTGGTGAACGTAGGGGGTGGGTAACATAAAAGGCCAGCAACCCCTATTCCACGCAGCCTTCAATTGTTTCGGCCAGGCAACGTTCATCTGTTTTTCTTTGCGTGCGCTTTTGCACGTTGCTTTCCCCTCAGTACCTCTCTCTCTCTCTCTCTCACTCCCTCTCACTCTCTTTCATTCATCCCCCTAACTCCCTCCCTCCCTCCCTCCCTCCCTCCCCACTCTTTCTTTCTGTTTCTATATCTTTCTCTTTTTCTCATGACTTTTGTTCGCGCCACGCACGTCAAATGTAGAACTTCCCTCCTCCTCCTCCTCCTCCTTCATCTTTTGATTCTCTTTCTTTCTCTTTCTCTTTTTCTTACCTACCTACTAGTTGTATAGTAGTTCTCTCTTTCTCTCTCTTTGTCTCTGTCTCTTTTACTCTACGCCCTTGCTTTTTCATTCTCTTTCCCTCTCTTGATGTCTTTCGCCTTCTCTTTTTCACCCTGTCACTCAACTATGACTCTCTTTTACTATTTCTCTTTCTCTTTTCCTCACCATACCATCCATCCATTTGGTTTTCTCCGAGCAAGGTGTATTAAAATCGACTATTGTTGCGTTCGTTGGGTGGAGGGAAGAAGATGGCTGTGGCGTGGTCTTCAATGCGACCGCGAGAATTACGCTCCCGATGCTTTTGAAATAATATCCTCTCAGAGAACACCACCCTGACGTTCAGTATGCCTTCGCACGATATTTTATATACATACACATATATTACAATCCATACTTACACACTTACATATATATATATATGTATAGTTATCCGACACATATACACAGTGTTGGAGAAGAAGACGCGGGACGGGAACACGTAAGAGCGAGCCTCTTTACGCGGGATGTTTTTGTTTTGTTTTGCTTTTTTTTTCTCACTAGCAAGAGAGAGATAGAGAGAGAGTGAGAGATTGAGAGTGAAACCGTACGTAAGATTTAATATCTTCTAAATTTTCAATACTATTTCCTAATGTTTACCTTTTTCTTTTATGTATAGGAGGATTTTATTAGGTCAAGTCATAAGTAACTTTCGATGCGACTATGTAGAATCTATTTTTCGTATTTACCTATTATAAATTACCGAAACAAACGGATTTTCAATATCACTATATAGATGAAGATTCAGTTAGTTTTCTGTTCACTTTTTTATGTAATCAATCTTACATTTAACCGTTTTTCTTAACCACTGAAATGGATAATAGTAAAAAGTACATATTCGACATGTAATGCTTTAAGAAATTGAAACAAGGCAATAGCACTAAGGTGGCAACTGAAAAAATATGCAGAGTATACAGTGCAGGACTGATAACTGATTGGGCAGTCAGAAATTGGTTTGTCAAATTTCGTTCTGGAGATACGATTTTTAAAAGATGAAAAAACCGAGTGTGCAGGACGTATTTCCAACTTTGATGAACCTTTTAAAGGTAATATTGGAGCAAAATCCAATAGATACGTCCAACAAATACAAAGAGTGCAAAAAAAACAAAAACTCCATGAAAGGTGTCTTGCACTTATCAGTCGTAGAAACGCCACATTATTTGTCTCACAAAAAAAACGAAAGTTATTTATGACTCGACCTAATATTTCAAAAAGAGAATATTATTGTTTTTATATATCGATCGAGTATAACTGTAGAATGTAACGTGATCATTTAATTGGTGGCGTGAGAATTATCATAAAACAAATAACCATTTGGTATTCTCGTTAGAAAAAATATTGGATACGGTGAGGAGCCTTCTGTTGTAGGTAGGTTCGATTAAACGATGCCATCTGTAAAGCTGAAGTTTTATGAAAAAAGGTGCTTCAACATAGGGCAGCCAATAGTAGTCGATAATAGTACGATGCTACATTATCGATTATTCGTTTCCCGTGGTATTCAATCGGTTCTTTTTTTTTCGAAAAGACAATTTATGTATATCGAAAGACTATAAACAAAAAAAAAAGAAAAAAAGAATGAGAAACATATTTTTATTTATCGATCATTGTAATATTAGATCTCATAGATAATCGGTAAATGATTAAAGGATAAAAAAAAAGGTGCAGCAGAAGGAGAAGAAGAAGTGTTTATATATATATATATATATATACATATGCATTATATTAATGTAAATATAGAAAAAGTTTCGAAAAATAAAGTATACAATTCTTACGTTGGGATATATTTTTTTTTTTAACGTTACACAGGACTCGTTCTAGCCATTAGAATATATTCTTAGAAAACGCTTTTCCAACGGCTCATTAGACGCGATTCACATTCTCGTCGTTGAGTAAGGAATGGGAGAGAAAGGGAATGGAAAATAAGGAAAAAGAGTAGATGGAAAAACGAAGCCCTTTTTTTTTTTTTTTTTTCTTCTTCTTCTTCAAGTACCTTCGAGTTTTGTTGAGATAGAACGAGAGAGAGAGAGAGAGAGAAGAGAATCGGTCGATATCATAGGTGGTAGCGTAGGACATAGGACAGAAATCGGCCATGCAGACACAGGATGTCCCTCCGATTGCAGCGTATGCGAATAAATCGTGGCTTCGTTACACGCGACTCGAAGGCGGCAAACAAATAGGGTTAATTCCACGTGCGCCCGGTAGCCTGAATACGTCGTTTCCGAATGGAGGTAATTCCGGTGACAATGTGGCCTTTGATTTCATAGAACCGCACGGTTGAATGACTACCCCGTCTCTACCTTCCACCTTCCTCACCACCCACCACTCCCTCTTCTCTCTCTATCTCTCTTTCGCTTTTCCACCTTCATCCCTCCTCACTTTTAACGCCCCCGATATCCTTCACTTTATCCTTTCGACTCTCGCGAAAATCCTCTTTCACTTTATCCACTAGCTGTTTCTACCACTACTGGAACAGAGCAACAGTGTAAAGTAATAGTAGTAGTAGTAGTAGTAGGTGCAGTGCAACACCATCAACGAATGTACATATAATAAAGTCAGTTTACCACCCCCGTCGGCTATGGTCGGTCGAGAGCCGAAAAGACTTTGTTCGGTAACTAGCGATTCATACTACGAATTCGCGAATCCACGTTTTTTCCCTTCTTTTTAGTTTCTTTTTTCTTTTTATTTTTTTTTATCATCATCATCTCCCCTCCCCCCATTTTTTAATATTTCTTTTTCTCACTTTTTTCTTTGAGTTACCGTTTCTCCCTTATCTTAGTTCTTTCTTTGTCGTCGTCGATAATACTACCTTTTATCAATTGAATTTTAATAGCTCTCGAGGCTTTTTAAAATGCGATACAAAATGGATCATCATTTTTCAAATCGTTCGATATAATACGAGTTAGCAATCAGATCACTTTATCGATCATTCATTTCAGTAATATTTCTTTTTTAATAGCAACTAGAAGCATAGTATCGTATCGTAGTTTACGCGTACAACGTGGGACAGGTGTCGAAAGAAAAGACGAACGGTGGTGGTGTAGTTTAGCATAGTGTGTGTATGTGTTGTGTGTAGGTACGCTTTAAACAAATCGCTTGAAGAAGTAAACGAGCAAATGCTCTTTCCCTAATGTAGGGAAAAATGTATCACAGCGGGGTAGCAAATCCACGTATTATGCAGGACGATGAGAAAAGCCTCTCTCTCTCTCTCTCTCTCTATCTTTCTCTCTCTTTCAGAGTACCCTCAAGAAAACACGCGTACCTTTCGATGCTTATTGATATACCACCCTGTAGAAATCGGAGTTATTATTTCAAAGTTTTGCGTTAAGAGGGTAGGATTCACCATTATTTATCCCCACTCCTTTTCTAACTTGATGGAGAATGAAATATAAATACAAGTAACCCTCCGATAACGCGGTAAATAAGTTCCTAGAAAATGCTGTAGAAGTACAGTGTTGTACAAAGGATTGTTTTTGTTTGAAAGGAAACCGTGTTATAGGATGCCGTGTTGTAGAAGAGCTACTACCTGTACTTGAAAAATTCTCGATGACGAATAACCAACCTACGTTTCTATACATTTGAGCGCTTTTATTCGCCATAGGATTGATCCAATATATAGGTAAGGATTTCTTTTCTGACGAAACTTTCGATACGTTACTCTCACGAGTGAGTTTGTTGCAAAACGTAGTCTTATTTGTTGTTGTTGTTGTGTGTTGCTGTTGCTATACACACTTTTCCTCTCTCTCTCTCTCTCTCTCTCTCATTTGAGCTTTTAACGTACTTTTCTAAGAACCTTGTCATGTTCAGGTTGCGTGGCATGTAAATGATAGAGTGACAAGAATCGGGGCCGTAAAAGGGGTGAGAAAGAGAGGGTGGGGAAAAAGCGAGAAGTGTGTTAGAAAGAGAAAGAGAGAGAGAGAGAGAGAGGGATGCGAGAGAGGACCGCGCCAAAGGAGGAGGAAGAGGAGGAGGAGGAGGAGGAGGAGTAGGAGGAGAAGAAGAAGAAGAAGTCGGGGGAAGAGTTTTCGCCGCATTCGATGCTTCTTCTCCGGCTTGGAAATATTTCCGAGGATTCAGCGAGTTTATTAAGGCTATTCAGAGCGTCTCTGCCTCTGAGACAGCATTGTGGATACAATTTAGTCTTATTCATCCCTTCGCGGATGTCTAAATATTTTCAACCCCCTCCTCTCTCGTCTCTATCCTATCCACCACCACCACCACCGCCCTTTCTCCAACTGCGTTTTCCTTCCTTCTCTCTTTCTATCTTTTTCTTTCCTTTTCCTCTCACCACACTCTCTCTCTATCTCTCTCTCTCTCTTTTTTTACTCAGCAAACGTTGCCAACATGAAATGACGTTTAGGCCACTTGGTACCGCAAATTTGCACGAAAATATCTTCAACCTATCATTCGATTTACATCTACTACTACAAACATCAACGTATCGTATGTGTTAGTGGTTGAAAATTCATAGAAAAAAAAAAAAAACTTTGGTCGAATAATTATTATTAGGTGATTTGGAAAATTCTTTGGCGCGTCCCTCCTACAGGGTCCCTAATAAAAAATAATGTATATATATATATATATATATACGATTGTTTGAATATATTTGTTGTTGTTGTTGAAAGATTGTAATATTCGTTTTTAAAAATAGAAAGAAAGAGAGAGAAAGAGAAAGAGTGAGAGAGAGAGATGATCACGTGACTACATAAGTTCCTGTCCCCCTAAATTCTTTGGTGTGTCCCTCCTACAGGGTCCCTAATAAAAAATAATGCATATATATATATATACGATTGTTTGAATATATTTGTTGTTTTTGTTGAAAAATGGTAATATTCGTTTTTAAAAATAGAAAAAGAGAGAGAGAGAGAGAGATGATTTTCTCTTCTCTTTTATTCTCTTTTCTTATCAACGGCTAGATTTCTTGAAAGTTTTTCACAACGGCATTTCGAATTGAAATCGTTACTGGCTCTCAGGATCGTCGGAATAACCATTCCGTAGAAAACGATATATTCAATCTCGATGTCGATCAAACGAAAGGTTTCTTCTCCTTTTCGAGCCATTCTAAAGCATTCAACCGTACTTCAAGCATAGCCGATCTCTCTCTCTCTCTCTCTCTCTCACTCTCATTCTCATTCTCATTCTCTCTTTCTTTCTTTCTTTCTTGCTTTCTTTCTCTTTTTATCTCGTTTCCCTCCCCTTTCAGTAGGTGAAATTAATTTTCCACCCCCACCCCATCCCCCCTCCTCCATCTCTCTCTCTCTTTCTCTCTTTTCTTCTTCTTCTTCTTCTTCTTCTTCTACTTCTTCTTTCTTTCTCCTTTTACGCGGAGTATGGTCGCGATGAATCCTTCGACATCAAACGATTCTTTCTCGAGGCATAGTTGTCGGCAGCCATTGTCACGCTGGATAACGCGTTATGTAAAGCGGCTTTTCTCTCTCATTCACTCTCTCTTTCTCTCTCTCTCTCTCTCTCTTATTCTCTTTTGGATGTATACTATCTCATTCTTTCACTTCCATTCCATTTTCACTAAAGGTCGCCGCCTTCTACCACCCCCCACACACACCTTTTTGATCGTTTACTCAACGATTCTCACCGTAATATCGAGGAATCTTATTTTTTATTCTGTTAAATATTTTCAATTTTGTAAATTATATGAATAATTTGATTGATTTGTTATCACTGACGACAAATAGCAGTAGTGATAATGAATTTTGAAAAAAGTTATTATTAATAATTATATGATTAATACTTAATATCATTTCATTAATATAATCATTGTTGAAAAAAAATGTTGTTTCATGGTGCACATTGTTATTAGAAAAATTTCAAATATTACGTTTAAAAATCATACAATAATAGAATGAATGAATGAATGAGTTAATAAAAAAAGATGACACGATGAAGAAGAATGAAGAAGAGGTGGAGGATGAATCGAGGAAGGAAAAGAAGAAGCAAACGAAGTAAAACGGTTGGTTCTAACGGTTTGATTCCTGCGAATCGATCCTTTTCTCTCAATTTTTTATTTTTTTATTTTTTATTTTGCATCATATTCTTCTGATAATATTTCATTTAAATTCTATGGGGCCGCGTGTATTCACCGCGTAATATCATTGTCGATGGTGTCTCGAAGTCCATTTAAAACGCTCTCTCTCTCTCTCTCTCTCTCTCGGTAAAGGTAATCGACTATTTTTTATTTTTTTTATTTTTTTTTTTTTTTTTTTATGAAAGGCCTGCCTGCCTGCTGCTTCTACCTCTCTTTTTCTCATTCTACGATGCGAGAAATGAGATCACATCAAATTTGTCGTCTTTTATTATTATTATTATTATTTTTTTTTTCTCTATAAAAAAATAGAAGTTGAAGAATAAGAAGAATCATCGATGGACGTATTAATAAAAAGTAATAAATATTATCGTTTTCTTTTCATGGGGTTTTTTTTTTATATTCATTCTCTCTCTCTCTCTTTCTCTCTCTCTCTTTTCATTCGAGTATACAATTTTTATACGTGCATATAACAAATGAATTCTAACGAGAATAGTATTCGTTGCAGTGAGATAAAAAAAAAAAGTGTTGAATAAAGTACCACCTTTCTCGTTCAGAGACAGGTATAACTATAATAAAATATTGCCATAATTTGTCGTGTCAATTTTTTATTTAAAAAAAATCAATAATAATTATCGATGAAACATATATATATATATACGAATACTAATATATATTAATATATTATATAATAATGTATTTATCCTTTTTATTTATATGCACGTCAAATGAAGAATTTGTATAACAATCGTTATGATTAGATAATCAATAGTATTAGTGATGAATACCAGGTTATTCCTCTATAAAATGAAATCAACAAAATTAGAAATACTTTTTAAAAAAGGTAGCATATTGAAACTATTGGTTTGAAAATTGCAGATATTGTTTTATACCTAATTGTTTTTTTTTTTTTTCATAACAAAGATTAGACAAATTTTATGAACGTCGCTTTATGACACTGCTTCTTGACCAATTGCACAAAAGATACCTAATTGAATAAACTTATATTATATTTTTAAATCAAACTTTTGAATTTTCATTCTTATTTAAAATCTACACAATCATTTATTTGCCAACCCAATAGACAGTTTATATATCGATAAAAAATTAAAAAAAAAAAAAAAAAAAACATAGTAGAAATAGAAAAGTATGAAAATAGGTGGGTGGTGTAGGAGTTAGGAAAGGAAAAGAAGGTGGGGGTGAGGGGGGAGGGGGAGGGTTGGAGAAGTACTGTAGTTGAAAGATTTGAAAGATGAAACTGTACTGTGTGGACTCTCTTTCGAGATCTCCTCTTCGTCCGTTCTCTCTCTCTCTCTCTCTCTCTCTCACTCTCTCACATCCCTGGTTGTAGGGGGTGGAGAACTCGGAGGATCCCGCCACTCTTTGAGTCACTCTCGCTTCGCGCATTGTTTACAGAGTGATGAGTCTTCACGCTGGCGCGAGTGCGCCTCTCCTCTCCTCTCCTATCCTCTTTCTCCATATCCGTCTCCCTCGGTCCCATTTCATTCCATTCTTCCGCGTTCCCGCCATTGTTCCGTCCTTCCTTTTATACGGAATAAAGTATCAAGCGGCCCGGCACAATGTACCCCTGTCTTTCTGGGCTTCCTTTATCTATTTCTCTCTCTCTCTCTTTCTCTCTCTTTCTTTCTTTTTCTTTCTTTCTTTTTCTTTCTTTCTCTTTCTCTTGTAATATCTTTGTGACGCCGTCGTTCGTTTTAAGCAGTTTGGAAAACGTTGTTGGCTAGGCGAAAATGTTCTTCTTCTTCTTCTTCTTCTACTTCTATTTCTATTTCTAACTCATACCTAAGGTTTTTCCACGATTTTTCCGTATCATTTATGTGAACTACTACGTCAACATGTCAATACATGTTATATGACTTTTCATCATAGGAAAAATCAATCTTTTCTAACGGGAAAAGGAAATGTTCAATGGATGGGTGGAAGGAAGGGTGGGAGGGAGGTCAGCCGACATAGAAAAGAAAAGAAAAGAAATGTATTCACGAATTTGATGAAAAGATGAATTCAACGGGTGGAAGAAGATGAAGAAGAAGAAGAAATAGAAGTAGTAGTAGTAGTAGTAGTAGTAGTAGTAGTAGTATATATATATAGTATAGTAGAAGAAGAGAGAAAAACTCGAACTCGTCGATCGTTTCTTCTTCTCATCTTCACTCGGTGCAACCGCAATGGCTAAGATCGCGTGTTTGCCAGCAAGAAAGGTTACTACCTTGCTCTGAACACACGTTTTCTCTCTCTCTCTCTCTTTCTTTCTTTCTTTCTCTTTTCTATCAAAAGGTATTTAAATCCTCGACTCTCGGCGCCTCGTAACGCCTCGTCGTAATCTCGTTCGTGGCTAAAGAACTCACTTTTCTTTTATTCTTTATCCTTCTTTCTGTACTACTACTCTTATCTTCTTCTATTTCTTCTTTTCGAGAGATTCCTTCTCTCCCTCTCTCTCTCTCTCTCTCTCTCTTTCTCTTTCCCTTTCTCCTTCTCTTTTATGTTAACGTGAAGAAGGAAAGAGAATCCTTCTCCTTTCGTTTCTTCGTTTGGTCCACGATGTGTGTGTGTGTATCAGAAGAGAGTGAGAGATAGAGAAAGAGAGAGAGAGAGTCCCGTCGAGTTTCTTCTACCATACCCCCTCCTCTCCCCTCCCCTCCCCTACCCTACCCCCCCGTATACTGCTATTTGCTAATAAGACTCCTTTCAGCGTGCACCTGGCCTTTGGAAAAGACGCCGGCGTGTTTCTCAGTGCCGGCCCGTACAATTCGTGCAATTTAATGCGATCTGAATGCTGGTATTAATTAACAGACGAGTTCCATTTACCAACTCGGAGTCGTCGCACTAGCTACGTATTATTCTTTCTTTCTTTCTTTCTTTCTCCTCCTCCACCTTCTCCACCTTCTTCTCCATCTCGTCCTCCTCCTACTCTTCTTCTTTCTGTTGCCGATTGTGCCTTACACCAACGTGAGATGATCACGACGATGAGTAATCGTAACACTGAAAGAGAAATACTTTGGAAAAAAGAAGAAGTAGTAAGAGGGAGTGATAGGGAGTGAGAGGTGGAAGGGTGGAAGGGTGGAAGGGTGGAAAGGGAAAACTTTACCACGCGTTGATCTTTCGTGAAAGAGAAGGCAGAAATATATACATTAGTACGCGACGTCGTTAGCGCAAAGTGGAATTTCCTTCCAATGGTTATATTCTATACACACAAGAGATGACTGCAAACGTATGCCAATGCACCAATGAATTACCTGTGTACGTGGAAAACGTTTTTCCCTTTTTTTTTGTTTCTTTTCTTTTAGAAGGTTGCTTCAAATACTAACTATATATATATATATATATATTTCGATGCTTTCATGAAAGCCGCTGATGTAATTGTGCCTATCATTTGACTTAATATAATCTTACCGACCAGCACCCTCCTTCCTTCCTTCCTTCCTTCCTTCCCTTCTACGATCCCTTAATATCTTCTATAAGCAGAGAGAGAGAGAGAGAGAGAGAGAGAGAGAGAGAGAAACAAACGTAGCGAATTCCCTCCTACTTATCCCTAGGGATGATTTGACCGAATCCACAGTCACGCAAGGGTGCTTTCAAGGGACACGAAACCTTACTCCTCGTGTATACATTGTATACATGTATATAATATATATATTGTTGAATGGGAATATGAGCTATGAAAGATGGAATTATTGCTGCTAGTATATATATATATATATATACAGTTACGTATTATGCATTTATATACATTGTAGGAGTAATATAGTTTTATAGAAGTTTCTAATAATAACATTGTTTTTTTTTATATATATATATTTTTTTTGTTTAACATTTATTTGATAAATAATGAAGACATTTGAAAAAAATATATCGTATTTCGCTAACTCGAAGGTTTTGCCTTCATCGTTACGGTGAGAGATATGTTTCTCATTAGTGTCTATTGTTTCTACTTTTTTTTTTCTTTTTTTTTTTGATTCGATCATAACAAGTGGCAATTAACCCTATGCGAGCAATAAGGGTTGCCGGTCAACAGTAGCAACAGAGTAGCAGCAGCAGTAATAGCAATAGCAATAGCAGTAACAGTAGCATTGATAACGAAACGAAAAATCATCAAGTGGGGAAGGAAGGAAGGAAGGAAGGAAGGAAGGAAGGAAGGTAGGACGACGACGATGCTAGGTAGGACGACGCCAGGAGAGAAAGGTGCTGTGGAACCTGCGAAGAAAGGTTCGGTGTGTGAGAGAGAGAGAGAGAGAGAGAGAGAGAGAGAGAGAGAGGGAGGAATAGAAAGAGTGGGGGTGGGTTGGTGAATGTGTGTGAGAGAGAGAGAGAGAGAGAGAAAGAGAGGAACTCTAAAGAGACGACGCACACGACGGCCAAGCGCTCGTGCCGGTACATTCACGTACACGACGCTGCGTGACGTCACCGCATTGTTAGACGAGCAAGCATTGTAGTCACTATTGTGAGTCTCCGCCATTATTCTAAGACAATCGTCTGACACAATGAGACGGACGGGGAGGATGAGCGAGGCGGCCGATTCTCTCTCTCTCTCTCTCTCTCTCACTTACTCACTCACTCACTCACTCACTCACTCTTTCACCACCCCCTATTTCTCTTTCTCTCGTTTTCTTTATCTTCCTCTTTTTCCATCTCCCTCTAGTATAAAACGCGCGTATACCTGTCCACTCTTCGGCCAGTACTTTCGGTATTCTTTTGCATAGTATTGCGAAGTCCTTTCTATTCTCTCTCTTTCTCTCTCTCTCTCTCTTTCCTATTCTTCTTGCATTCCTTCTTTGGGATCAGCGTCGTGACTCTGCTCTAGCGATACAAAGATATATTGAATGGCAGGAGAAAAGAAGGAATATGAATAAGATGCTAAAAGAAGGGAATCCCCTTTTATGAATTATCTCATTATGATTTGCGTGTTCAGTATTTGAAAATTTATTCCCTACTATATACATATTCGACTTTGTTACCAGATCTATTTTAGGAATGTCTATGCAAATGATCGATTACGATTGATAGAAGAAATAATGATCGGAAGTAAATAATAAGTAAATGTGATCGATCGTAAAACATTCGGGGAAAGAAGGTGGTGGAACATGAATCGGACATTTAATCGAATCAATCGTAATTAAACAAAGTCCTTTTCTATCGGGCTACCTGACATGACGCGTTGCCTTTGGTCCTCTTGCTTTTCCTTCATTATCTCCCTTTCTCTGAACCACCCTCTCCCTCCAACCCTCAGCAAGCAACCAAGCAACTATCCAACCAACCAACCAACCAACCACCCTCTCTCTCTCTCTCTCACTTTATCTTTCTCGCGCGTTACCCCTCCCACCTTTCTTCGTGCTTCGCCGTGGAAGTGCAGGGGGATGAAAGGAGAACAAGAGAAGTACAGACAATGGATTCGGCTCGCGGCTGTGTTGGTGGTGCTGCATTGTCGCTCGGCATTGTTGCGGCCCGGTTATTGTGTCGCTGTTTTGTGACCGATCGCAAGGTGGCGCGCCTCGTGGGCACGGACCCCCGGCCACGATCGTTAGGCACGTTCGCGATTATTTTGCTGAACGAATGTACGAACGAACGAACGAACGAACGATAAACCAGGTACGAAAGGAAACTCGCCTCAAGGAAACTTGCGAGTCACACCCCCCCCCCCACCTCAAAAAAAAAAGAAAACTAATCGCCAATCTTATTTTTTCGCGTCAATGTTGCATCCTCCCTCCCCTTTGATAAACGGGATCACTCGGTAGACAAACAAAATGGTTCGATGGTATTTTTATTTTTGACGTATTCAACGTGGAATGTATACGAGTTAGAAAAAATAAGTATCGTATACCTTCTAACGGGTGTATTTGAAGGAAAATAATAAGAAGTAATAGTAGTATAGGTGAAGAAGGTAACGGTAGCCCGTAGCTGGCCTTCATTGCCACGAAGTTGTTTCCAGGCGCCGTGGAGAAGGCCATTGTGAGAGACTCTTGCACCGGGCATTCATGGGAATGAATGTGCCCTCCGGAGCGACACAGTCTCAGATGTAAGACACAAGAAGCATAAAAGAGTTGCCATTATGCGAAGCTTAAATAACAGTTGCGCGCGCGCGCGCACACGCGCGAGCTACTCTTCGACGACACAACGACTACGACGACGAAGAAGAAGATGTTGACGAACGAAACGTCGTCGTCGTCGTCGTCGTCGTCGTCGTCGTATACACCAATGAAGAGAAGAGTGAGAGAGGGAGGGGTTGAGGGGGTGAAAGGAAAGGGAAAAAGAAAAGTGCTTGAATTCTTTAAGCCGGCAAATTTCTATGGACCGTTTGTGGTGCTACTCCTGCTTCGCGTGCGGCCACTTCTCTCTTTCTTTCTTTCTTTCTTTCTTTCTTTCTTTTCTTCCCTCCCTCCCTCCCTCCCCCTTCTTTTCCTCTTCGAAAGTTCTTTCATTCTTCTAGCTACCCCCCTTCCTTCTTCTGTTTTACTTCTTCTCTCGTTTTCTTCTTCTTCGCATTTTCATACGGTTCTTACCCTTCTTTCCTGCCGCTTCTTCTTCTTCTTCTTTTTCTTCTTCTTCTTCGCATTTTCTTTCAAATTCTTTAGAGCGCATTCTATCTCTTTTTCTATTTACCGTTGTCAGTAGAATCCGTAGACGAGAACAGGTAAGAGAGTCGCGAGACGTCGTGCCGTGAGAAGGTGTTTTCTTTTTTTTTTGTTTTTTTTTGTTTTCTTTTTTTTTACTTTTTAAACATAAATGTTTTATCGTTTTATTTGGTTGGTGCTTACACCTGTCGCTTCGTAAAGTATACGACGAAGGTGGTGTTTTATTTTAAATGCTAATTATCAGATAAAAAATCTCGCTCAATTCGTAGTATTGAAAAGATTTAATACGAGGCTACCAATGCTTGTTGGACGAGGAAAATGAAAAAAAAAAAATAAATTTAAAGATAAAAGAGGAGAATATGAGAGAACTCAGAGTAAGTAGTAGAGGAATAGAGAAAGAGAGAGAGAAAGAGAGAGAGAGAGAGAGAAAGAGAGAGAAAGAAAAAGGGTGGAAGTGGAACTTCCGTAAGACGATACTCGAGTCTCGCTCGAGTATCTCCCCTCTTTCGGGCCGTGTCTTTTAACAGTACGATGACGAGGGGGAGGGGGTGGATGCTGCGAGAATCCGTTCGTCTCGAGTGTAGTACATTTGCAATTTAAACTTTGACTCGAGCATCTTGACACCTTCAGCGTAATTAGAGTGTTATTTGTATGTTCGTATTTTAAGTACGGCTTTTAGTATTTTTATCCTTCCGATTATTTTGTAATTTTTTTTTTCTGTCCGATTATCTTATCAATTACTTTATGCTATTTTAAAAGAATTTTTTTCTTTTTTATATATAGAAAAGAAAGAAAAAGAAATTTATTACAAAGTGGAAAACAATGATTGGTTGGACATTGCAAGACGGTGTGAGAGAAGCTTAAGTCGAAGCAAGTAGAAACAACAGGTGCAAGCCAGACGAGTCGTGTCGGTGGCCCGGGGGGCTGTATCCCTCAACCCCTTGACTCGCAACCCCTCCAGAACTTGCGGTTGTGTCAGGCGTTGGCCTCTGGCATTGCAGTTGGTAGTACGCGTTACTCTCGTCCCTGATCCTCTCCTCTGATCCCTTCAGTTTATCCCGCAAAGCGGTTATCCGCCTTTCGTTTCACCCCTGAACATTTTCTCACTGATCTTTTCGCCACGGTCAAAAGCTAAGTTTCGGCATCGATCAAATTTTTATTTTATTTTCTTTTTTTTTTTTTTTTACATGTAACGTTTATTATAATATACGAATTAGTATTTAATTACAAAAATAAAAAAGAAGTTTCATTCATTTTGAGATATGTAGGCACATGCATCATTTTATACGAGCTCGATATCATCTGTGTGTCATTTCATCGAAGAATAGAACTTAAAAAACGAGTTATTGGCCAACGCCTGGAATAAATCATAGGCTCGTGCGCGTGTCATTTTTTTCTTTGCACATTAACGTGTGGGTGTGTATATGGTGCGGATGAGTCGATGGTGTAACATGCGGCTGGTGGATCGAGTAGTTGCGCGCGCCCTTATTCGACTCTTTTGTCTAGGCGTCCATTCTCCGGCACATTATCAGGCCTATTGTCCCTCACATTGTTACCCCTACCATGTCGTCTCATTGTTTTGCAATTTCCCCCACTTAACCGATACGACCGCCCTACCAGCAGCAGCAGCAGCAGCAGCATCACCAGCAGCATCGCACCACCTCGTCGTCGCGTTCTTCTCTCCTCTTCCGCTTGATGCTCCAACCCTTGAGCCTCGCCTTTTACCCCTCTAGCGTACCTTTATTCACTCACTCACTCATTATCTCTCTCTCTCTCTCTCTTGCGTGCTTAGAAATTCGTGGGTTTTCGCGTGCCTCTGAGAGATAACGAGACAATTCTTCGTCAATCCTTCTTCCTCATTTCAATCTATTATTCTAACTTTAAAATTGACTATCTTGTAATAATAGGATGTAAATCGGTATAATTCGTCCTATGAGTAAAATGTTCTTCTTGGATGCATTTATTATTTGTTGCGATTTTAGAAAATCGTATATCTCCCCGCGTATTCGCGCCAAGTGGTTCATTCAAAGTTACTCCTCCTCCCACGTATCTCTGTTGCGACAATAGGTGCGTGCTGAACGGAACGAGGCAAATGTATAACGCGAGAAGTATATGGAAGGAGCTTAAAAATGTCGATCCCCCAATGGAAGGAAGGGGTGAGTGTTGGGGGAAGGAGTGGGAGGAAAGGCCGTTCTCTCTCTCTCTCTATTTCTCTTTCTGTGTATCGTTCATCGTCGCCTGTATGCAACGGGCGAAGTTTCGAAACGAGTATATTTCAGTCACCGCGGTAACCAGGCAAAACGGATGCCTGGAAAACAATAATTAGGAACGCCCGGTGCGCGAATCCATATAACGTACAGTTGAGAATATATTTCAGAGCTTTCAGCTTTAGCCCCTCTCACTCCCTTCCTCCGTTCCTTCAGCGAGCAGCCTCCCAGCCGCGTCGAGAGTACCACCCGCGAATGGAAGCCCTTGGAACTCCGTAAAATAGACAAAAGCCTCACTGCCGAACAACTCGTCTATTCTACTGCGCGGTTACGAGCGAACGAGCTTGAGCGTATAACATATTCGCCTGGATTCTGTTCCTTCCAACTCTCTCTCTCTCTCTCTCTTTCTCTCTCATTCCCTTTTTTCCCTACATCTCTTTTCTCGTTCGCACTCACACTCAATCCTCTTTCCTTTACGCACCAGGACCACTAACGCACACACCCACGTGCGAGCTCTTACACCGGTATCGTCTCATTCTAGTTACGGCAGTTACCAACTTTTAACAGGTTCTCCTCTCTGTCCAAGGATTACTACTGTTCTCTATGGATAAACGGCTTCCACAGACTCTACCATTCGTTTTCTACAGATATTATTAGTAATGAAGTTTCAATAAAAAAAAAGAAAAAATAACAAATAACATATTTCTCTTATCTAACTTATCATATTACTATATTATCGATCAATGCCTTAGAGTAAAATATCAGAACATTGATTGAAATATTGTATAGGTATCGTATACAAAATCGATGGGAAACAATTAAGGTAAATTAGGTGAATTAAACATTGGATTAAGAGTGAGTGGTGGTAGTGTAGGTATATCTATTGATTGCCGAATCGTAGCGTCAAACGTCGCACCTTTGGCAATTTTCTCGTTCGTTTGTTGGAATGAACAGGATGAGAAGGGGGAGGAAGCTTTACTCGCCGACATCGGGTATGTTTTCTCTCTCTCTCTCTCTCTCTCTCTCTCTCATTCCCTAATACGTCGAGTCACGACGTGGCTCGTAAGCGCGAATATCGTTCGCCACGATGGAATTATGGGTAATGCTTTTGCGACGACTGCATTCGCGTTATTGCATTACACGTCGTTTGCGTACGAGCACTCTCTCCCTCTTGCTCACTAACTCACTAACTCACTCACTCACTCACTCACTCGTTCTAACATACACAGCTAACAGGGGGTTGAGCGAGTGAGCGAGAGAAAGATGGATGTTTGGAGACGTGCGCGTGCTCACAGCTTTCTCCACTTACACATGCGAAAGCACGTTTTCGCGAATGCTCTGTAACCAACACTAAGGACGAAGGAACGAGCTTTTACTCGTACGGACGTAACTCTGGCATCCACCACCAACATGCGCGAAGGCAAACGAGGATAAGCACAATAGCGAAATACACGTGGTATGCTCGTTCCGTGCGGCACAATAAAGGAACCACCGGCATATACCTGTATGATAATGCGAGGAGAAACGCGTTCACCCTCCTTTCTCCTCATCCCTGTACCTTCCTCCTCCTTCTCCACCATTTCTACCTCTTCCCTATCTCTACCTCAGTACTTCCCTCTTTCTCTTCCTGGAACTGCATCGAGCTTCGGTGCATCGTCGACGTTCCTCCTACACCTCTTCCTCTTTCTCCTCCTCCTCCTCTATATGGGCCTTCCATTCTGTCCCGTTCGACGCTTCGCGCTCGATATTGCGTGCTTCGTATGCAGGAAGTTCCTACCATGGAGCCAATGTCAATGACGAGTATCCAGGCGTGAATGCGATGCTAGTGATCGAAGGGAACTACTTTCTCTCTCTCTCTCTCTCTCTTTCTATCTATTTGCATTTTTTTTTTTTACTTCTATTTCTATAGATGTCCCTTTTCGTGCTTTTCCCGATGAATCAATTTCCTACTCGTTGGATAAGCTCGTATCATCATGAACCTATTTTGATTTTATTACGTTAAAAGAGACGAGTTGTTCAAATTTAGTTATGGTTTTAGAATGAATCGACGATCAACGAGACTCATCTGTAGAAGTTGGTAACAGTTATCGTTAGCTGAACGAATTTTATCGATATTCAATTAGAAATTTATGAAGTACCTTAACGAGAGGGTTGATTATCCATACTCATCAAATTTCATTTAGATAAATTAACAAGTAAGATAGAAAAAATTACACAACATTACTACTAATCATTTATCATATAACAAAATCATACATTGAATAAATCTGATCAATTAGATAAAGTCTCCCACGTAAGTAGAAAAAGACCAATGGATTTTATTCGAGGGATTTCGACTTTGGTTTTACCGAGGGATATGAGGAAGTGATGGTGGAGGGGGAGGAGGAGGCTATTAGACGAGGAAAACAAAGAGTCTGTCATATCCTGAAGGAAAGAGGTAACAGTAGCAGCAGCAGCAGGCAGGCAGGCAGGCGGGGGCTTTGGAATTACTTTTAACGAGTGTCTCTCCTCGTCGGCGAGCTTATTCGAGGTGACAAATGAATATCGAGGGCCGTTCGCGAATGAATCGGCAAAGTCGATCGTTCGAACGACTACGACGACGAACGTAATGTTGAAGGTTGTAGGGGGTTGAGGGTGGTGGGTTTTGAAGAGAAGGTGGCTTTTCGGGGTGGCACGGTGGTTATGCCGGTAGTGGTATGGTAACAATGGCTCGCCGCGTTGGTGGTCGGCACAATGCCGGCTTGCCTGACTTCTTTGCGTGTCAAATGACTGAAAAGCCGTGGGGAGTGCACGACGCCACCACTGCCATAACCACCGTCACAACCACCGCCACCACCATCACCACCACCACCACAGGAACGAACTGTGCTAGAGATGGCAGAGAGGTGGACTCGCAGGGGTTGCAGGAGGAAAAAGGGGTAGCGCTACCGGAGAAGAAGGAGGAGGTGGTGGTGGTGGTGGAGGCGGAGGAAGAGGGCTGCAGGAGAGGGAGGAACACGGTGGTATGAAAGGCGCGCTTTGTTTGGAAACAATGCCGATACTCTGCTACATCCTCATCTCCATTCTTCGCCTTGACGCAGTGCCGCTCCGAAAAGGGTTGCCTTTATTCATCCCTGATTAAAGTTATAGGTTATTTTCGCTCTGTTTCGCCGGGAAATCCGTCCTCCCGAGAGTCTCTAGTCTATGCCCTTTTCGTCGCGATCGTGCTTTTCGTACTTTTCTTTCTTTTTTTTTTCCTTTTCTTTCTTTCTTTCTTTCTTTCTTTCTTGTTCATTCTTTCGTTCGATGTACTTTAAACTATTCGAGCGATCTACGTTTATTTTCATCTTTTCTTTCTGTTTTTTTTCTCTTCTTCTTCTTTTTTCATTTGCAAAACGGAACAAAGTGAACACGTTCGATATGTCGGATTGATGATAATTGCGAAAAGGGGTATCTTCAAAATGTCAAATATGCGATCGGGAGAGTCGTATTAATTAGGCCAACGTCGAATCGAAGCATTGAGTTTCGACTTAATTCGGCAAAGCACGTTCCAACGTCATCCTAGTGGTGGGTATACTTTGTCCAACGAACGAACCATCCCTATTATCCTGTCCGCGCTATTCCCCGCGTGCTTTCCGGCTTGCAAAAGAAGAGACCAATGGATGGGGTGGTAAGAGGAGGGTTGCAAGGGGAGAAGAGACGTCGTCGAAGGAAAGCTCATAACAAACTATTGAAAAGCCGACGAATGAAAAATCAATGGCGAATGGTGGTGGTAGTGGTAGTAGTGGTAGTGGAGGTGGTGTTGGTGTGGGTGGTGCTGGTGGTGGTGGGCACGAGCCGGACCGGACCAGGGACGGATATATACAGGGTGGTTGGGGGTGGTTTGGTGAATGGAATATTATTGGGGCATCCTTTCACGCGGACTCGACGGAAGCTAGAAGACCTCATCTGGCGGGCTGTATGGATGCCGTTCGCCCCGGCAATGCCGCCTATTGAACCGTCCTTTATACATACATACATATATGTATAACTCACGTAAATACTAACACGTTGATGTTCTTGTACGCACGCTTCGTAAGTGTGTACACGCGCCATCTTCGAGTGTGCCAGGGGGTTACGTAGGAAAGCAAGCAATACATACAGGTGTTCAGCATCTACTACGTTGAATGTGTGTGTGTGTGTGTGTGGGACCGAACGCGTAACTCGCGTGTTCGCTTGCATCATTCGTGTTAGCCACGTACACACGTACGTATCCGAACGTGTGTCGGATTCGTCGCGCGTACGTGTGGGTTCTTACATTTCATGATTTATCACGCAGCTTTCAGCGGGCCTCAAAGCACCCTGAAAGCGCGCAGATTGATAAAAGAAATAATAGAGGACGCGAAATAGAGGGACTCGATCAGATAGGAGAAGAGAGCGCGAGGAGAAGGGTACCACCCTCACCACCACCACCACCACCACCACCACCACCGCTACCACCACCGAGGGTTGGATTTGGCACGAAGCAGAGAAACGACGACGATGACTAGGAGTTGGAGAAGCAAAAGGAACAGGAGGGTTATAAGGATTCTCTCTCCCCGTCCCTTCAAACAGAAACCCTCCTCCATCCTTTCGATTCGTTTTTTCCTTTTGCTCGCGAGAACACGCGACACAAGTTGTACTTCCACTTTTTCCTAACGTTCTACGATAAACGTTTCCCTTCCCGTTTTATTTTTTTTTCTCCCCCTCACATATGCTCCAGTGAATTTAATTCGATTTCTACATGGGAGAAATATTTATATACATACTCTTTACTTTTCGAGATTTACAATTTATACACATTTCATATGTACACTGTTAAGAAAATCTAATCTAATTATAATCAAAGACGATACACTTTAGTTGCGGTTAGATAGAGAAAAAATTTGGATAGGGGGTTGGACGAAGCGATAGGGTAAAGTGGGGTGGGTGGGTGGTTGGTCGTGAAACGATAGAAAGTTGCAAATGGGATGAAAGCGTAGGCGAGAGAGATGGCAAGGTACGCGGAGAAAGACAAAAGGGGGAGGTAGAGAGAACTGTGAATCTCGTGGCAGCATTGTCACTCCATTCGCTGGGGTTGCAAAGTCGGGGGCGGTTCCGACGCCACCACCACTGAGCATAGTTACCACCACCACCAGCAGCAGCACTAGGTACATCGCTCCCTACCACTGCCACTACCATTATCTACTACCTCTACCTACTACCATCACCACTTTCAGCTTCGTCCGCGACCAACACCGCCAATGCCAACGCCAACGCCAACGCTAACGCCAACCCCACGAGCTAATCTTGTTTTACTGCCGCCTTCCGGATTCTCTCCTCTACCGAATCGACCGAAGCAGTTAATTACTCGTTAATTTACTCTTTCATCGCGTTATAATAATTCTCGGTGTATCGATACTACTCTGCATTGGCTGTCGATGGATATTCGATATTTGTTTTTGCCATTCTATGTCGATACTACCACCTGACTCTATGCAAGTGGAATCGTCGGGACTCGTTTCAAGGATAATAATGTTTTCTTAACAAATGGACTCTCATGTTTTTTTTTCTTTCTTTTTTTTTTTTTTTTTTTTGAAGCAATAGAATTATTAAAATATAATAACGATGACGAGTAATAATTGATACAGTTGTTTTTATTCTTACACATTTAAGATACCTTAAGAATAATTATGAATAACTTTTGAAGTTTAAGTATGAATATAATATAATATTTCACTTGTGTGTCTAACATCATGCTTATTGTAAGCTATTCCGCAAGAGGATTCACCCTCCGTATCATTTTAACGGCAATAAAATTTTTAATCCCTATGCTAGGGAAAGGGTCGTCTTCGTTTGATATGGTACGACGACTGGTAGGAGGGTGACTTTGTACTTCTTGCATTATATAGTCATCAACCCATTCATTCATTGGGATGGGAGAGGGGGGGGTAGTCGTAACGCGTTCCAGAAGGGTTCGATTTGAACGAGCGATTTATCATTACCCCGATAACCAAACAACGATAAGGCGCTCGCGATGCCGTCGAACCATACCCATCCGTTTGTATATACCGGGGAAGTAGGGATGTATGATTTACTATTTCCTCAGCGCATCTGTTCGCTCAATTAACACCGAACCGATGCCATTTCGAAGATATCGGTGAAAGGTCGTCGTCGTCGTCGTCACGAAAATCGGTCAAACGTATCTAACGATCTTCCCAACTTGTTTTCATATTTTTATACAATCAAATATCTTGTATTTGAAATCGAATCAAGAATATCGGTAAGATTTAATTAATAATATTTAATAAATCATAATCCCATAAATGAAATGTACAAGAATGTAAACATATCCCAAAAGGCGAGCGAGCGGGGTTGAATTAAAAAAAAAAGCAAAATCAAAAAGAAAAGGTCGACGTTTGGCACGTGCTCGTTTGGGGTTGCACTTTCGTATAGGTGGGTGAGTGTAAAGTAAAAGTCGTTTAAATAATGGGGGCGGGTTTGTGGCGTATTTTTGGGAAGAATTTGTGTGCGAGCTGGCTGCTCGTCTCTGTTGCGGTACCAGTGGTTGTTGGTGGTGTTGGTGGTCCGTAGTGGTAGAAAGGCACGTGCTTCGTAGAGTGCTTACGCAGGCACAGCATATTGTTCAGTCAGGCTCAGGAGGAGGAGGAGGAAGAGGAGGAGGAGGAGGAGAGAAGCGTTAGAGCCCGAGGCAGGCAAACTAAAACGGGGGTGGTGGTTGTGGTGATGGTGATGGTGGTGGTGGTGGTGGTTATTCAGGGGCGTGGAGTCGAGCGGATGATGCGTGCACTACGATCTACCCTTTCACACGATGACAACGACAATCAGAAAGGAAAAAAAAAAAAAAAAGAAAACAACAAATTTTTCCGATCTTCTTTTTACTCCTATTTTTTCTTTTTTTTTTTATATTTCCCTTTTATCCTCTCTTTCCGTTCTTAAAACATGTATCGATCATATCCTCGTTCGTGGATTGTTTAGTCATTCTTTTGCAAGTTGTTTTATTTTATACATTTATACATTTGTTTGATAATTATTTAATTATTTAATTATTTATTTCATAATATGTGTTTAAAATTTATTACACCAATCGTATTGTAAATATATACAAAAAAATACTTTAATTTTCTATTATTGCAAAAAGATTTCTGATTCATTTTCGTGGTCGCGAGTTTGCTATGGTATAGTTCGACCATCCTGAATAATCCATTCTTAGGGGTAAAATGCGAAGGAAGATGGTGCACAATAGCTACGTCTATTCGTTTACTATCTTGGCTATCTTTCTCTCTTTCTCTCTCTCTCTCTCTCTCTCTCTCTCTCTTTGTCGTATGGACCAGAGCTCATTGTGACCGCGAAGCGGCATAGTCAGCTATTATGTTTATTAAGTTGGCAGGAGTAAAGACGTGGTTTTGTAGTAGTATTTGATATGGTGATAGTAGTGTTAAGGGAATGGGTGGGGGTGTGCTTTTGATAATAAAAGAGAAAGATAGAAGAAGAAAGAAACGAGTTGGGGAGTGGGGGAGTGGGGTTGAGAATATTCGTATAGTACATACGTGCAAAGTGTTGAGAGAAAAAGAAAGAATGAGAAAGAAAAAGAGATAAAGATAGAAGTATATAGAAGAACGGAACAGTAGATGAGAGAAGTCAGTTATGGGTAAGAGAGAGAGAGAGAGAGAGAGAGAAGGTGAAAGAGGGTTGGATGGTTTAGAAGCAAGCAGGGGTGTATTGTTCCGAGCATTGTCTGCCCCATTGTGTGACATCACGGCCCGATAACTGCCGATAAGGCTGTACCACAGTGGTTTCTTGTTGGTGTGCGTATACCATCATCTCTTTCTCTCTTTATTCCTATACGCGTGCACGTGCTTTAAATCCGACAAGTGCATTCTTATGTGTGCGACTTACACCAAGAAAGAATAAAAAAATGGAAAAGAAAAGGGATGGGAAGGGAAGGGAAGAAAGGGAAGGGAAGGGAAGAGGAGAAGGGAAGAAGGAGATGAAGGAAGAGGTATAAAGATATAAAAGAAATATAATGTGTATGTATAAGTTATCGAGCTCTGTGTTTGTGACAGCCAACGACGACGACGACGACGACGACGACGACCAACTACGAAAGAAAAAATAAAGGGAGGTCAAGTGTGTTCTCCCTTATATTTTTCTTTTTTCTTAACGACATATCGTTCCATATCGTTTTCTATCTTTTTTTTTATTTTTTTTTATCTGGATTAGATCATAGGTTATCTTTTAATGGTTAAATATCATATTTAATTTTCACCTTTTTTATCAAAGTCACGTTATTACGATTTTAATAAATGTCTTTGATACAATATCAGGTATTTCAAATTTACAGTTTTGTTGTATATTACTGTTCTATTAAGTCAGTACTTTTGATGGTGACTAGAATATTTTAATATTAGTATACTTTATATTAGTAATAAAATTAATCCGAATTTTTGTATGTGTTTTTGGTACATTTATTTCAAAAGTCGCATAATTTTATACGCCATATATATATATGTGTATACATATGTATAGATATATATATATGCATTTCTAAGTATAATATTTCCAAACGTTCATATACTTAATTCCTGGTCTCATTAGGACGCGATTTCTGTTCCAGGTGCTCGAGTCTCAGAAGCTCTGCGGCGCGGTAAGTGGCACTTTTGGCCTTTTCATAGCAGACGTTGCCCGCGGGTGAGTAAGCGCTTAAATTCGTGTGCTACCGACCGTTCAGGATATAGAAAAAGAGAAGTGTGCGGAGGTGGACTGACGGAAAAGAGAACGTTATCGAGAAGAAAGCACAGTTCCAACTCCTCCTCCTCCCTCCACTCTCTTTCCTCGTCTTTTTTATTCCTTTTTTTCCTCTCTCTCTCTCTCTGTCTTTTTTTTCTCTTTTCGTTCTTCTAGCATTTCCGCGTGAACCTTGACATCCGTGCCACGGACGTTACGCTCGTTTCTTTCTTCCGTTTTCGTTGAGTGCTTATATCATCTAAACCTACGAACACACACACACACACACACACACACACATAAACTTCTCCCTTCAAACGATATATGAATAACAATCGAAAACTATTTGGAACGAGATGAAACGTGAACGCGTGCAATGCTCATATAATACACACGCACACACACATACACGTGTGTTGTGTGTGCTTTTTTTTTTTTTACAAGCGTCCACATTTTTATGTTAATCGGCCAATCGAGCGAGCGAGCTAGCGTAACGCCTCCGCCAACTTTGGCTTCCCCATTTATTATGGTGCCTAGCTAGGTTAGGTTAACTGAAGCTTTTTCTTTCTCTATCTCATCGTTTCAATTTGTTCCACGAGAAACGAGGACAGGGAAATTGGGGTTATTGGACAAAGAGAAAGAGAGAAGAGACACACCACCAGGCAGGGGTGTCTTTCTTCCTTTTTTTTTTTTTTTTTTTTTTTTGATCGGTAAGATTTTTTTCCAGGATAATGGGGAGTAGCAAACATTAGGGTGTATTTCGTGTTACGTGTAAGGAAACTTTTTTTATTGTATGGATGAATCCCTTATGATTAATAATACTCTTATGAAGTATGTGGTATCGTGTGTAATACAAAATTGTCTCTCTTTGCCATCCATGTATGTGGACCATGTATTCATATCGAATGTTTCAAAAAAGGGGGGATGATGGTTAAATCGTTTTACATTTTTTTTTCTTTTTACACACACACACACACATAGCAAAGAGACAATTTTGGCGACGAAAAAAAATTAAGTACAAACGTAAAAAAAGAAAAAAAATTTGTCGACTCGGGGCTCCTTGTATTATTTTTGTACAAAATGTAAATTCCTTTATCGTTGAATCTACTTCGGTCGTGTTACTACGGTTTGTGGTATCAGCTCGAGTTTTAATTTCAGTACGAAGAAACGTTTGAATACCTCCTACCTCCAGCCCCCTTCTCCCCATTCCCCCTTCCCCCTCTCCCTTGTGAAGTACGCTCGGCTGGTCACTTATTCACTATGCCATTCACCGTGGATGGATTTCTTCTTTGGTGTGTCTGCTGCTGCTGCTGGTGCTGCTGTTGCTGCTGCTGATGCTGTTGGTTCCTTCTTTCTTTCTTCTTTACTCTTTCTTTCATTCTATATTTCTTTCTTTATTTATTTCTTTTTATCTTTCTAACGCAGGCCCGTTAGTCGGCATAGAAACTAAAGCCGATCGTCGAATTCTCTTTCTGTAAGTTACAACATCCCATTCCTTCCTGTTCATGTATTAGGTTTTGCTATATTATCATCTATATATATATATACATATATGTGTAAATGTAATAGATACACATTGGTAAATGTTGGTTGAATGTAAATGCGCATTAAACTAACGCGCACGTGCGATCTTTCGGCTTCCATCATTCGAAATCGGTTCGTCTTAAGGGCATCTCATCTCTCATGGTTGTTGCCGGTACAGAACGTGTGTACGAAAGAAAGACTGTGTGAGTGAGTGAGTGAGTGAGTGAGTGAGTGGGAGTGCTGCGAGAAAGGCGAAAAGAGATAAAGAACGGGATGAGGAGGAAGAGGAGTGAAGGGAAGAAAGGGGGTGGTGGTGGTGGTGGTGGTGGTGTTGGCAAGAGAGTGAGATAGAAAGACATAGAGTGAGTGAGTGAGTGAGAGAGAGAGGTGCGGCAAGCCGTTTTGTGAGCGCCGCGCAAAAGATGCCTTTGAATCCTTAATTCCCTTTGAAACTCTCATTCTGGCAGCAAAATGGCGAGAACGAGCCGTATTCTTCGGTTGAATGACGTATTGAGCGAGTTTTGTATGCCGTTGCGTCCGCGTATGGCTCATCCACGGCCCATACTCAGCTTATACGATACGTAATACATTCTCTATTTTCTCTGTTAGAAAAGTTGATGCGTTTCTTCTTCACCAAGTTGGAAGGTGCCACTGCCCTTTCTCTTTCTCTCTCTCTCTCTCTCTCATTCTCTCACACTCATCATTTTTTTCCTATTTCTTTTTTTTTTTTTTTTTTAGGAAGATGCATTCGCTTTTTTCCTTCCAGGCGGGATAATTCAGCAACAGCAGTAGCAACAGCAGAGGTGTTTACGTTTCATTGACTATGAAAATTATCCAAATTCATATCGAGTTTTTGTAATTATTTTATTTGGATAAAAAAAAAAAAAAAGAAAGAAAAGGTGATACGATAAGCTAGAATGCAAGGAAGTATGTAACTGTAACTGAACAAAAAGAGACACTTTCGTTAGTATAGTGCGTAGTAGTAGCTTGCTAGAAAGTTATGTTAGCCATTCGGCTAGAAGAATAAGGAGGGGGAGGGAGGGTGGGTGGGAGAAAAGTAAGAGCAAGAAAAAGAAAAAGAAAATAGAAAGAAAGAAAGAAAGAAAGAATGAAAGAAAGAAAGAAGAAGAGGAAGACGAAGTTCACATTATCGGGCAGCTTTCTTGCTGCGGATACAATTTCCCAACACAATTTTCTTTTCAGTCGAATCCACCGCCGTCCGCGTTGGGTGGTGGAAGTGGGTGGCAAATGGCAAAGTAGAGAGAGAGAGAGAGAGAGAGAGAGTTAGAATGATAGAGAAGGAGTAAGCGAACGAAAGGGGGATGTCGGCAAAGATGGGAAGGGAGAGGTAGTGCAGCCCATATTCGTGCATTGTGGCACGTTCCATCGCGTTCTCAACTGAACTGAACTCGACTCAACAGTGGAGGACACAATGGGCGGTATGAATAAGTATAACAGACAGACACCGGTACAGACAGACACAGGTAGCTCGGGCCGTAGTATGTGAATGAGGAACCCATTTGATAACACGCCTCCACAGCCACCCAGGTCCATTGTGTCGCTTCCTATTCAGCTGCTCTATGCCCTCTCCTCCTCCCTCTGACTCCTGCGGCCCACCCCTCCATCACCACCACCTCCTCCTCCTTCTTCTTCTCCCACTCCCACTATCCCACACTCCTTTCTCCCTTCTTTTCTTCCGTTATCACCGCGAAAATCTTGTCCTATCTTGTCCTATGTTCGCCACAGTTACGCACAACACGACGTCGATCTACGAAAAAAATAGCCAAAGATAGCCTTAGATCGAAAACATGTTCATGTTACCATTCCCAAAAAGATAGTATATTATAATAATGCATATTCGAATGCCTCTCTCTCTCTCTCTCTCTCTGTCTGTGTTGTTTGCTTGTATGTACGAATGAAGAGAAAATTTCGAAGGATACCGCTCGTTTCCCGTTGGACTCGGTACCTGCAGTAGTCCATCTCTTTCCGTACCGCACTGCATCGCATTGCATCGCATCGCATCGCATCGCATCGCATCACGACGATGTGGCTGCACCATCTATGTATTTACGTATGTGTGTACGTGTGTGTGTGTGTGTGTAGCTTGTACATCGGCTACCGACAACAATGAGCCAGAGACAAAGGCTACGTACAATGCTGATGTTGAACTCGACTGATTTCGACGATTTTTGGCCTTTGCATGTGCATCGCGCGTTACTCGACAATGATTCCCGCATACGTAATCATCGCTATGGGCACGCTACTACCCTGGTGCACTCACGAAACAGTGGTTCTCACTTCTATCTATTCATTCTATACCCTCTCTCTTTCTCTCTCTCTCTCTCTCTCTGCCCTTTCTTCTTTCTTCTTCATCTTCACTCTCTATCTCTCTTTTGATCAATCAAAGTGTCATCGAGTTTAAGAATATGATGAAAAGGGGTAGTAGGGGGTAGGTAGAATTGCTTTCTATTTTATTTGTTTTGACCCGACGACGGATTAAGTAAATACGAATATCAATGGGACGTATTAATTATGAACAATGTAATCTCTTCCATTTGGATTCAAGGATAGCTAAATAGAAAGCAGCACAACGGTTAGAGAATAGGTGACCCGCACAAATACATCATATAACACCCACCCCCCTCTCTCTCCCTACACCCCCTGTTACAGTAGACGATGAGAGACCGGATGGTAATTTCGAGCCGTTCATTCATTTAAATACCACCGTGGCGGGCCGATAATAATTGTAAGCTATCGCTGATATACGCGTTCATTGTCGTTCCATTTGACACGGTATTGCATTCTCCCGATCGTCAAGAGGAAAATTCTCTTAATCACTAAATTATAATGTTATAATTATCTACAATACGAGATAATTATAATATATTATCCGCGATAATGATAGATTGATAGATAGATAGATAGATAGATAGAGAGAGAGAGAGAGAGAGAGAGTAGGGGTGGGGTTGATAGGAGAGCTGGGGTTTTACTTCTTTCCACGTTGAATATTGGAAACAAATTATTCCTAATTAAAAAAATTATATTACATATAACTGTGATATATATATATAAATTTATCTAATTATTGTTGTTTAGTAATTTATAATTAATATTAAATATTACGGAGTAATAGAGTTAATTCGATTGTTCGATTAGTCGGTTGGTAGATTGAAATTTCATTGTTTTGTTTGTTGTTTAATGTAACATCATAAATGATTGTAATATATTTTATGTTAATTGATTTTTTTTGTCTTCTTATCTTTAACTTTTTGTAAAGATACATCTTGAATTTTTGTTTAAATTAATTAAATATCGTAACGAATTTGGCGGCAATGTATACGCGTGCGTTGTTACGTGTATGTTGACATCCTTCAAAAATACTTACTTACTTCATATGAAAAACAATTCTGTTTATGTTTTGTTTAGTTCTTCTTCGTTTATTATCTATTATTTATTTCTTCGTGTTAGATCGTGTTTAGTTTGAATGTGACGGTCGTAAGAGACAGACGTATATATATATAACTGTGAGTACATTTAAGAAATTTGCACACGTGCACATTGTAAATTATTGATACATAGATATTTTTATTTGATTAATGTTTTTTTTTCTTTTTTTTTCGTAATATTACTTTGATATAAAAAGGAAGTTGTTCATATTGTTCAACATTTTCAATATTTTATCGTTAAAAATATTTAACTTTGTTATCGTATTGGTTTGTTCGATACATTTGAGAAATATCGAAGACAAGTTAGCAGAAGTGGGAGACCTTCGATCTTTCTCAAAGTACACGTTGCATTCACTTCCGTTCAATGATTTCTAACAGACATAATCTTTCTCGAGGTTGTAGACAAGTTTCATGTTAGAGAGAAAGAAATTTAGATAGAATAATATTCAATCGATCGGTTCCAGTTTTTTTTTCAATTATCATTAATTATTTGGATATTCAATTTATTTCTACTTTTTTTTTAAAGTGATGTATTCTTTTCAGGGAGGAGTAAATTATTTTTATAATGTAACTTTTGTTAATTATACTATTGTATAATAATATTAATATTTTTTAAAATTATTTTATATTTAGATTTGCTATTTTATCAATTAAACGAAACGATAATACAATAATTTTGTATTTTTTTCAGGGAAGTGTAAATTATTTTTACAATTGAACTTTTGTTAATTATATTATTATATAATAATAATATTTTTTAAAATTATTTTATTTTTAGATTTGTTATTTATATTAATTAAGTGAAACGATAGTACAATAATTTTGTATTTTTTTTTCAGGGATTTTTTTGTATACTATTTTTACAATTGAACTTTTATTAATTATACTATCATATAATAATAATAATATTTATTAAATTATTTTATTTTTAGATTTGTTATTTTATCAATTAAACGAAACGATAATACAATAATTTTGTATTTTTTTTTTTTTTTTCAGTGAGCTGTATATTATTTTTATAATTGAACTTTTATTAATTATACTATCATATTATAATAATAATAATAATAATACAATTTCAGAATGAATCTCGTGTAGAATATTGAATTCTAACGATAGATAATTAACAAAAGAAATTTAATAAAAAGTACAAAAACAAAAAAAACTAGAAGATGTTAGTTTTTTTTTTCTTTTTTTTCGTAAAGTTTTCTTTCGTTGATCTTTTAACAATCGTTGATCGGCAAAAGCAGGAACTCGATCGATTGAGCACCCCTGACCGCACCTGAATAGATACATTGTGCCGGGGCTGCCTATTGACGGGCGATTGTTCTCTCAACAATAACAACAATATCTGAATAGTCGTCGTGAACATCTCTCGCGCACTGTGCACGCATCTATGCGCTCGCGTTCACGCGTTTTCGAACGCACGCGTGTATATCCCTCTACGTTTGTGTACGATCACATCTCTCTCTCTCTCTCTCTCTCTCTTTTCATTTATCTATCCATCTATCTATCTATCTGTCTATCTATATCTTTTCAATAAAGTCCCTTTTTCACATTGAAGGGACTTGCCTAAACTGTTATCGAATGCAACCGAATGTTTGCAAGGTTTCCTAATTTTTGACAACCTTACAAACATCTTTGTATGTTTGTTAATTTGTTTATAATATAATTATATTGTGTTTCTCGATAAATAAATAGAATTTTATTAGGTCGAGTCATAAATAACTTCTAATGCAACTATGTAGAATCTATTTTTCGTATTTACCTATTATATGTCACCGAAACAAACGGATTTTCAATATCCTAATATATATAAATTCTGTGTCACGTTGTTTGTCCGCAATGGACTCCTAAACTACTGAATCGATTTTCATCAAATTTTGCACACTCTGTGCAATTTCATTTAACTTGTAAGATAGGATAGTTTATATCTCAATTTATAATCGTAATATTATTTGTTTATTAACAAAGTGTCATAATTATCTCTATTAGTTCGATAAGATTCTAACAGACTTATGACAATGATATTTTATAGGATACAAGGTATATGATAATATTTTTGAAAGGAATAAATAATCGATTGATTTAACAATAATTATTAGTATTATTTATTGAATTTATATTGTCATAAACAATAGTCATATTAAATTATGATATACATTGTCGTTAATATATATATGTATGTATTAGACATTAATAGTATAAGTACATATAATAAACTTGTTTTCTAACATGCATAGAATACGTAATATGTACGTCCAATCACGTTGGTATAAATTTATGTTTATATAAAGAAAAGAAAAATATTTAATAATAACTAATTAGATTGACTAATTAAATTTCACGCGGTTTTTTGTTTTTGTTTTGTTTTGTTTTGTTTTGGGGGGGGGGCGAAATCGTAAAATAATTATTGTTGATGTTAAATGAACAACTCTCTGTATAAAAAATATCGTATAAACAATTAAGAAATATACCCCCACTCCCTCCCAGTGTTTAAATGATACCAACAGGAGGATGTATTCATAATTAACACACATCATTCGAACATGTAAACTAACAAAACCTATTTATCTATTTTCTCATGCTTTTATCAAGTCTTCTTTTTATATATATATATATGTATCAGACTTGAATTTATTTAAATACCTTAACAATAAGAACTAAGTTTTACAACGTAGCTGCTAACAAACAGATTTAAAACGTTCACGTTTAAGGGGGTTGACCACCATCATAGGGGTGTGTTTACATTCATGGCAAAGAAATTCAGAACCCCCTCCCCTCCCCACCAACATTGTGAACGTCTTAAATATTGTAAATCTATTTTTGATACATTTTTCAATGATTATTTAATCTTACCCGATATATTTGTATTTAACTAACACTAGATTGACTTGTTCATTGAATTAAATAATTGCTAAATTAAATATTATACATACGCATTGTTTAAATTTAATGTAACTGTTTAATAACAGTTTTTGTAATATTGACAATGAAATGTTTCGTAGAAAATTGTGATAGAATTGAATCTTGTTTGTTTGTTTGTTTGTTTGTCTGTCTTATTAAATTAAGAAACATATTTGTATTTCTTTCATCATCATCATCATCTCATCGTATATCTTTGATATTTTAATTAAAAAAAAAAAAAAAAAAAAAAAAAATTCACACCATAACTAAAACAAAATCATTTTTGTTTAAGATTCGTTGATTATGTTGCTATTCGCAAATGAGCAGCCTTTTAAATATTATAAACAAATGTTTCGAAACAATTTGTCAGTAATCGTATGATCTTACATTAGATACATTCAATTTCATTTGATTTCATTTTATTTGAACAGAATTTATGCTTTACATGATTGGTTGTTTTAAAAATCAGTTTTAATGTTGACAAATTTATCATAGCATAAATTACTGTTTTGTTAACTCTTTGAGGCACAGTGGGGGGGGGGGGATTAAAAGTGTTCCACCATTTTGATACACCGTAATGCACATCATGGTAGAATATTTTTAGTCCCACTTCGAAATATTATTGCAATAGCTACAACACATGCTCATAAATTTATATTTCGTCTTATTTACCCTAAGCAATTGGTTATTAATATTTTTTACATTATGTAATACCATTATTAATAAAAAAATATCTACCAATTTTGTTCAATTTAAAACGTAATCAAATTTCTCTATGCAACATAGGGCTATTTTATTATTTGAGATTCTGTGCCGCAAAGAGTTAATAAAATATAATTTAAAAAAAAAAAAGAAAAAAAAAAGAAAAAAAAAATAGAAAAAGAAATGTGTAAAAATTGACAAGTTTTTTTTTTTTTTTACAGTTTACATCGTAGTTTGTTTGTTAGAAAAATCAGGTTACGTTGTAAAGTTACATAGAAAACTTTTGACCTAACATTTTTTGAAGATTGTTTTAGTTATTTAGTTTTTTTTTTTTTGTTTCTTTTTGTTTGTTTTTTTTTTTTTTTTTTCAAAACTAAAACGATGAGTCTTAACACACAGTTTTAAGTTTTTTTTTTGGTTTTTTGTTTTTTTTGGGGGGGTTTTTTTTTTCTTTTTTTAATCGTTATCTATTTTATAACAAAATATTTTTGCATTATGTTAATGTTAAAATAACGCAGTAACCTGTTTTTACAATTTATCAATAATATATCGTTAATTTCAATTTAATAATATTGTGTATTGAAAATTAGCATAATTCATACGATCAAATATTAGTGTCCAATCACATCTACTCAATTTTCAATTTGACAATTGTTTTCATGAGCTACATTGCGAATCATGGTTTTTTTTTTTTTTTTTTTTTCATTTATTGTATCATATAAAACCAAAACCAAAACCAAAAAAAAAAAAAAAGAAAAAATAATCAGCATATATCGTACATGTTTTTCAATCATTAATTATTCTGTCTGTCTTTTGTGTCTGTCTATGTGTCTGTATATATATATATATGTATATATATATTTATACAAATAACAGGGCATCTCAAGAGTTTTTGAATGGTTCAAAAGTACTTCAACATTTTTACAATTTAATTACACATTACACCGAATTATTTTTGATTTTAAATTTTGTTCTTTTTTTCTTTTATTATTTTTTGTTATTTTTTTTTTTTCAGATTTTTTTGTATTTTTCCTTTTTCATTTGTTGTAATTTTTTTTTTTTTTTTGGACTTATTTGTATTTTTTTCTTTTTTTCAGATTTTTTTGTATTTTTCCTTTTTCATTTGTTGTAATTTTTTTTTTTTTTTTGGACTTATTTGTATGTTTTTTCTTTTTTTCAGATTTTTTTGGTACCTTTCAATTCATTAATTTTTTTTTCAATACAAACTTAAGAATGAACAATTAATTTCTAAAATTGTTGAAATACTTTTGAACTTGACAATTCAAAAATTTTTGTTAAACATTTTTATCAAATTTTCAACCTATTCATATTTAATTAATTATTTTATTTTATTTATATATTAATATATTCACACCTGTTACCATACATTAATGTCAAAGGCACTACTTGTGTATTTGATTACATATATATATATATATGTATATGTATATATATATACATATATATATATATATATATCTAATATATAATATATAAATAATATATATATATATATATATATAAATATATATAATATATATATATATATATACATATAAATATATTTATATATACGTATATGAGAATTATGATCTATAAATATTACTAAAATAATATTTCTAATCAAAATTTAAACATCTGGTCTGTAAATATATACTTTTTCAATATTAAAATAAATAAAAGTATTAAAAAAAAAAAAAAAACAAAAAAAATATTTATAAAATGTATCCTACAGTTGTTGTTATACATTAAGATTTTTTGTTTGTAAAAAAATGTTTAATAATTGTAATGAAATTTCATATTAATTTTTTTTTTACAGTATATATTTAATTACCAGACGTTCAATTATTAATTAATTATAATAATTTAAATGTTAATGTAATTTTATTTCACTCGCGACCCATACCCGACTCCTCCCTATCATATTAATTATTTATTTAATTAATTTTCTAATATTCAAACTATTAAACATAGAAAACTTTTATTTCTATTATTGCAATGAATGTGTGTTTGTATAGAAAAATAATTCTATGTGAGATCATATGGTGATATTCAGTCTTATCTGTATAATATGTGTATGTGTTTATATGATAATGTATGTTTGAGATCATGTGTGTGTGTGTATTTGTTTGATTAATTTCAAAGTGTCATTTCTATGTGTTTTATCGTTTGTCAAGTTTCAAGTTAAAAATAAAATGTAAAGAATGTTTTTTCTTTTCTTTTTTATTTATTTTTATTTTTTTTTTTTTAATTTTTCTTTTTTTTTTTTTCGTTTGGGAGTCGGTCGCCGCATCGAAATTTATCCGCATCGATCAAAAATTGATTTCTTATACGATTTGATTAATCTCATTAAAGATAATATAAACATTGATCTTACTATTCTAAAGTAATGTAAAACAACATGTCATAAAGTTAAATTCTACGTTTTTTTTTTTTTCTTTTTTTGTTTAATCGTATAATAATCAATTTTGACGAATTTTCGTTTGACGAATTTATCCGTTGATTTTGTTGTGTCATACTTCTCGATGTTAAATTCCATCTGAATATTATTGGTGATAGTAGGTATGTGTTGAGATCATGGAATATAAACTGACTCTTGAAAGTTGCAACTGTCGCAGAAATTCTGAAGAGAAGAAAAATTGCAATTTAAATTACATATTTTTTAATCGAAAGATGTAATGTTTTTTTTTTGTTTTATTAACACGTTCGTCGCTCAGTCCGTTTCGTTTGAGTTTCTCACACCAGGCCGAAAACTCACAATTAGTCAGATACACACGTCTTTAAGTCAACGAATTACCTTATACCGCCTTATTGCGATTATAAATTGAGATATTAACTATCCTATCTTTCAAGTTGAATGAAACTGTACACAGGGTGCAAAATTTGGTTAAAATCGGTTCAGTAGTTTAGGAGTCCATTGCGGACAAACAACGTGACCTGACGTAATTCATATATGTTAAGATAAAATTTACCGAAAATAATTTTGTTTCGAAATAAAAAATGTGATAAGTTTTTCCAACTTAAATATATTATAACCTCAACAAGAAGAGTGTCACCGTATATGGTGACGGGATTCCCCTGGAGAAGTATGCCCATCTTCGGTATACAGTGCCATTGCGACGAACGTGTTAAATAAGTGTAAGTTTTCGTTACACGTGATATGCAATTTCATTGCACGTTTGATTCTTTTTATTATTTTGTTTTGTTTGTTTGTTTTTTTCTTTTCTATGACATTCGAGATTAATCGAAGTTGTTATATTAAAAAAATTTGACAAACAAGATCAATCAAGATTGTCGACAAAGTCTTGTAACCTTTCTCTCTTTTTCTCTACGTTTTTCAAAAAATAAATCAAATAAAAATTAGAATAATAATAATAATAATAATAATAATAATAATTCCGGGGGAGAAAAAAAATAAATAAAATGCAGAATTATTTGTCAACAAAATATCGTCGTGTTTACGATAAATTAAAAGAAACGAGACGTATTAATATAAAAAACAAATTGTTTAAAGTACGTTGTGATGATGAAAATTGTGTCTATGATATATCGTGTGGAAAATTTCAAATTATATTTTGAACTAATAATTTTATAATTTTATATTTTTAGAATATAACAGACGTCAAGATGATTTTAAATGATTTATCACCAATTACGAGTATCAATGGTAAAGAAATAGTCAAATTTCCATTAGAATTGACATCAAAGATCATTCAATTTCCTTATTTAAATTATTGGAAAAAATATTGGTTGATTAAGTGCACAACCACCATTACGATGTTCCTATTTCTACCAGCATTTTATAATTTTTACAAATCTACAAAATTGCAATACAATAATACCAATAATAATAATTTAAAGGAAATATGTGAGCCAAGAAAAAAAAATTGAAACACTGTGACGAAAATTTCAAATAACGAACTATGAATATTAATATTTAAATAATATGTAATAGAAAAGGAAAAAACAAAAAGAACAATTGACATCAAAGATCATTCAATTTGCGTATTTAAATTATTTGGAAAAAAATATTGGTTGATTAAATGCACAACCACCACCACCACCATCATCATTACGATGTTTCTATTTCAACCTGCATTTTATAATTTTAACAAATCTACAAAATACCAATATAATAATAATAATAATAATCATCATCATTTAAAAGAAATATGCGCGCTAAGAAAAAGAAAACAAACATTGAAACACTTTGACGAAAATGAAAAATAACGAACGATTATGAATATTAATATTTAAATAATATGAAATAGAAAAGGAAAAACAAAAAGAAGAATAGGATAAATTATCGATAGAAATCATAGAGAATATGAAGAAACATTAACGTACATATGTACATTCAATGACATTTTTGTATACTTTCTTAACTATAATCATTTGAAAGTATTTAAGATAACGATTCCGTAAACTAATGTTGGAAATTTGTAAACACCGATAAATAAGATGACATGGAACAAAGGTTAATACTATGAATTAACAAATACAATCTTTTATAACTGTCATTTTATAAATCATAGGAAAAATTTATTTTTAATGATAGAAATTTGTCAATTTGTTTGTTGGTTTTTTTTTTTTTTTTTTTTTGATCAAATATTTCCTATAGAAAATTATCTTGATTATTAAAACGTAGAGAGAAAAGAGAAGAAAACTAATGTGAAAATAATAAAGTATTATTAATTACATTTGACTTACCGGTAAACCATCGTACACTTTTTCATTGGACTGTTTACTTTCTCCAGGACACCTCATTAACATCCATGATGGATCTCTTATGTTTGCACCAAGGTTTAATATGTCTCGATTATCGTACATTACTTTAATCGATTTATGATATTTCAATGTCTGAAAATTAGGAAAAATGAATAATACACCCAAAATTAGTAATATAGTTTTGAGAATACTAAATTAGGTTGAATTAATTATGATTTATAATTGTTAACTTACATGTTGTATTTCTTTATCAATTTTTGGATCATTCGAATCATCCTCTGAAGTAATTGGGCTTGAAGACCTTGAAGATGATGGTGTATGTGTAATGCGTTCGTGTTCATGTTCCTGTTCTAATTCAGGATGTTCAATAGATTCTATGGAAGGTGTTAAACTACCAAAACCACTTGATGATTCACTATCAATGGATGGTGAATGAGGTCCAATACCGTTAATTGATCTTAAACCGTTATTGTATAAAAATTGTGCACCCAATGCATAAAAGTGTTCTGCCTCAACGCCAGATAATGGCAATGCTATACTCAATGCCATTTTGTCTTTTTTTTTTTTTTTTTTTTAATATAATCACAGTTTTTGTTTCTTTTATTTATACTTTCCTAGAAAAATTTATTGAAATTTTCGATTAGTTTATTGTAACACTTATATTTTTATTATTTGTTTTTTTTTTGTTATCATACACTTAATTTCCAAAAGGAAAATTTGAGTTCGTATTTCGTATTGAAAATAATTCTTAAACAAACACAAGTATTTTCAATGAAATGTTAATTGGTATTTTGTTAGATTTGAATGAATTTGTTTGTTTGTTTTTTTTTTTTAACACTTCGTTTAATCACAGGATTAATTGAAACAAAAATAATGTAAAATTTACGTTAATTAATATTCCTTCTGTCTTCAATTTCGTCACACCGTTGTCATATTATCACCAATTACTTTCTTGAGCGTCCTTACTGTCACAAGATCAACCGAAAACTGAACAGAAATCAGGAGTTTCATAGGCTTTTATTTAATCGTCTACCCCTAATGATGATACAATGACTAATACCTTTGTACCTTGACAAATATACAAATAAACAGAATCTGATCGAGCGATGGGACATCAAGATTACAAGTTCAAAGTCCAAAGTCCAAAATCCTAATTTCTTTTTCCATAGGAATTTCTTTCAACTATTATTGTTGTTTAAAAGTCGAAAATACAAATAATATTATTTTATTAAAAAAAAAAATGATAAAACATGTAAAAATTATAAACGGTGATATTCGATCGAATCTCAAAGTATTTTAAAAATATTTTTACGTACTTTTAATAAAATACACAACTTTTGTATTATTTATTAAATAATATATTCGAATAAATGTTGAATCAAAATATTGTATAACTTTATTGTTTATTACATATGCAATAAAGTTATATATATATATTTATCATTTTACATATTGTTTTTTAAGAATACAATATGCAAATAATAATGTATAAAATTGAAGGAAATTTATCAACTTGTTTATAATGAAAATAATTTGTTTTTTATTTCATAAAATATATTTGATTTGTTTATTCTAAGACGAGCTTACGCGACATTACCGACTGTCGATGAACTTATAAATCAAAAGTACAGTAAACTGTTATATCGACTGTTGTCATACACTTTCCAAATAGAATAACATGAATTATAATTTTTATTTTAATGTTTTGTATCATTTTAAATGTAATGTTTAGAATAATTTTCAATAATTTTACCATAAATTTGTATTTAATCATTTCTATTATTTTATATAACACGTTCTCGTTAATTTCAGTTGTCGGTAACTGCAGATTCCTATATGATCTATAGTAAAGAAATTTGTCCATTTACTATCCATGTCGGTAAAAAAGAATTTTATATATCGACTAGTTTGAAATCGGTCATGTTTCTGATTTTGCCCGTTAAACAACCCTTAGACTTGGACTTTGCACTTGTTCGATAAGAGTACAAATATTTACAGTTTGTTTAAATAATGATTTTATTTGAATAACACGAATCATTGGGTCTAATATTTAGGTTGTTGATAGAACGATAAAAGTAATATATGTACAGTTATTTCATGGAAATAATTCGGTGGGAAAGTTACTTGTTAAATAATGGTAATAGAAAACTACCCTCTTATAGGATTACAAACTTTCTTAATTAAAAGAATATCATTAATTTGTAATCATAATTTTTATAATAATTACAAGTTGTCTTTAATTCAATTTCTAAGTATTATTAGAGATTCCTAAGTAAATAAGGACTTTACAAGAATAAAATTAAACAAAATATTGATTAGTTCAAATGAACAATTGTTCAATGTTCTAAATAACAATTCAGCTATTATATATTGTTCGTATTATTTCTAATAAACAATTAGAATATTGAAACAAGTAACTTTGGCAAGTTGTTGTTCATATATTTCTATATATATATCATATAGTATATAAAAGACAACGATGGTGTCTCTCCTTCATCGATATGATACATAAAGCATGGTCGCCGCGTATACCGGGTGTCTGATTCGCGATGGTGACATCGTGCGAGCTTGGTACACGGTGGCCCTGGCAACGCACATGCGCCCTTATTCGACTCTCTCGCCTCTCCTATTCCTCTCTCCGGATGGTTGAGGATTGGCTCGGAGTAACACCCCCTCATAATGGGTTCACCCGTCTGAACGGAGCTCGTGGGAGAAGAGGATAGACATATATATATATATGTAATAACATATACATATATATATGTGGGGTGTCTATGGATATATCAGTACATACTTATTACATAGAGTAAGAGAGTAAGAGTGTACGATGAAAGAAGAGAAGACTGTGGTTTAGAGTGAAAAAGAAAGAGAAAGAGAAACAGAGAAAGAAAGAGAGAGAGATAGAGAAGTAAAAAGAGGGTCAGAGCAGAGCCAAAAGAGAGATAGAGAGTGAGAAGCGTAGGGGGTGTGGGGTGAGAGAGAGAGAGAGAGAGGGATGAAGGCAACGGAAGCCATATTGATTTCCCTATGTTTCCCCGTGTTGTTACTATAGTGCCCGGTGAGGGCGCGAGGAGACGGCAGGCTCCCTCCGTCATCACCCTCTACCACCCTCTCTTCTACCACCCTCCGATATCGCCATCCTCCACGAGCTTCTACTTTCTCTCTCTCTCTCTCTTTTGCTAACAGCGCTCGGCGCACGCCGAGATACTACTCCGCGTTTCTCTTCCTCTCTTCCGGCTCATTCGCAAACTTTCCTATCCATTTTTTTCCCTTCATCATCTTCCTCCCCCTCTTCCTCTTCCCTCTACCTTTCCTTCTTTCTTTTCCCTTATACCTTTTCCATTTCATTCCATACTCGTCATCGATACGCGCAACCGTAGACTACTATTTTCAAACATTTTCTGCAAGGTAAAATTGTAACTTTTCCCTTTATGAACTAATATTTCTTCTTTCATAATCTTATCTTATGAAATATGTTTTTTTCTGTTTTTTTTTTTTTTTTCTTTTTTTTTGTTAATCATAGATAAGATAATATAAATTTGAATAGACTTTGGTAAAATGAAATATTACGTTTTGAAATTGTTTGTAACAGGAAGTAGTAAAGATAGTTTATTCACAGTCTCGGAGTTTAGTTTTTGATGAAAAATGCCAGGTAGTAGGGATCAGGAACACCTGGGTGGTCCGTGCACGATATCAGCTGCGTCTTTTCCCAGAAAAAAAGAGGGAGAAAGAGAATGAGAATGAGAGAGAGAGAGAGAGAGAGAGAGAGATAGACGTTTCACTTTTGCTCCATCTTCTTCTTCTTCTTCTTCTTCTCGTTCTATTCTTTATTTCTTCTTTCCTTCCTTCCTTCCTTCCTTCTTTCCTTTTTTCGTAGTCGTCTCTCTGTTCTCCTAGGAAGATAAGTGGGAGGAGGTGGAGGAGGAGGTGGAGGAGGAGGAGGAGGAGGGATAGTGAACCATGTGGTTGTTACCTAGTGATGCATGGCTCGGTAATAGCTACAATACAAGCAGCTTACAAGAGGGGTTCCACTTCCATTCCGCTCTCACCGACTTGAGATTTATTGCCACGGGGCGGATTGCGGATTCCCAGATTCCCCGGTTTGCCCTTATAAATGACTCCTATTAATTGACCATGATGCTAGAGAAGGAAAAGACAATAAGAGAAACGGAACAATGCTGTTATTGTTATCATCTTCTTCTACCTTTTTATTTATTTTCTAAAGAGGGGGTTGCATTTTTTTGTTAGTTTTCGTTAAAATGTTTATTTATACTTCATTCAATTAATTTGACAAATTATTTTGATCGGAAAGTTCTGATGAACCAATATGAACATTTTGCGATGATTCGAAATGCGATTTGGTTGCAATGTGGCAAATGTGAATAATGCTCAAATGCACGAAACTTATTGTGCAAGTGAAACTTGTCCTGTATGTAAATCATAAAATTTTGTTAAATTTCTTATTGTTTATCTCGTTTTTCTTTTTTTTTTTTTTTTGAAGCTATTTATCATAATTATTAATGTTGTTAATCGAAATTATATTTGTTATACTGTAAGAGTATTAAATTATTACAAGTTATTTGTGATATTTATATGAAATTAAGTTATTCTTTGAGTAAGTGGCATAAAACTTCAACACACGTGGGGAATATGTCACTTTCAACGCGCCACTAATTGATTGTTATTAATTAATAATTAAATAAATATTTAGACAAATGTTTATTGTGCGTATAATAAATAGAAGCAATGTTTATTAAATTCACGTATTTAAAGTTCATTCAATTTAATTATGTACATTTTAGATTGTTTTTTTCCTTAGCTGTGGCATATTCCCCCAACTTACCTTAATTGATAACAATAACTTACAAGAATTGAATTATCTATCAGCGTAATAGAATTCAGATGAAGAAGATAAAGAAATAGAAAATGAGATGAAAGGGATGAAGAATATTTGATATCTTGTCTTCGTTTTTTATTTTTTTTTTTTTTTGGCTCGTGCAGAAGGTGGCACGTGTCGAGCACGCGCGAGAAACGCAACTAGACACACCCACCTCTCTCTTTATCTCTCTCTCTCTCTGTCTCTCTCTCTCTGTCTCTCTTACGCGTGTATCCAAAGCCCCATAGCGGAACGAAGAACCCCATAAACGCGATCTCAGCGTCATTAAACGAGTGCTAATGCACTTAATAGCGAGCTCTCGTGCGTGCCTGCGTGAGAAAGAGAAAGTGGGTGGGAACACGATGTGTCAAAACATGGCTGATTAGATCTACGTGACGTTGAAATAAATCATCCTAGTAGTAAATCCCAATTCTATTTCAACACGATCAACGTTTTTATTATTTCAAATATTGTCTGGGTTTATTTATTATTTATTGAATGTGAATGAGATTTGAAGTATGTTGTAGTAGTAGTAGTAGTAGTTGATTCGAATAAAATCAAATGATGGCTAATTTATTGCATATGAAGTAATATAATGGCAGAGATGAAATATTATTTACAATATTATTTTATTGAACAGATATATATATGTATGTATAAGGTAACTTGTTGTACATCGTTTTATGATGAAAAAATACATATATCTCTAAAGTAATTTAATTGAATATTTTTATACTGGTACTTGAAAATAATATAAAAAAAAAACAGATGTGTGATCTGCACACTACGATAGAAGGGAAACCTTCAAAGAAAAGCAAGCTTCGAGAAGTGAATTACATGGAAATAATTGAATTGTAAAAGAACCTTACAGAAATCAGATAACTTCTAAATAAAAATCTTTAAATTAGTAATAAAAAATAATAATAATAAAAAAAAACAAAATCGCGATAAAAATTGTGCTGTGTGCTAAGTTGGACAAAAATCACGTGAAATCAAATAAATTTCATTAAGATAAGTTGCAGTAGCTTCGGAATTATTAGTGGACAAACATATTGTGATACTAAATTTTTATATATAGAATTTGTGATTAATTAATTAATTAATTTATATAGAATTAAATTATAAAATTGAATTTTATTAATTAATTAATTATTTTTGTTTCATCAGGGTTTCAGGAGAATTGTTGAATGTAAATTAACCACGTAAATGTATACGTTTTGATTTTCCACTTAACTCAGGAAATGACGTCGGTCGGGTCCATCCTGAAAGGCGTTTCGTATCGTTTCGTTTCGTGAAATTTATGTAAAATAATGCACACACTGTTGCTCGCGATCCAACATATGTGGAGCAACGGTAGCATGGATGGGGTTTAGTAGCCTCGGGAGCTCAACGAAGCGTAATAACGTAAGATTGAAGGTCGCAGGTAACGGGCGCTATCCTCCTCTTTCTATCTCAAGCGTATCCTCAATAACATGTAAAACACCAGCAGAGTTTCGGGATAATAACCGGCCACCAACTTTGTGTTTGTAAACTTGAAAAGCATCCCTTCTTCGTGCGGGTAATCGTTGTATATCGTTGAGAGACTCGAGAATGGGTTTAGATGGTCCGACAATAACGGACAGGATCGGATTCTAGAGACATCACCCAAGGATTTCATGAATTTATCAACCGTAACTTACCCTTTTACGTGTCCCATGTAAATTTTTGGGTTATATGATAACAAGGTTTTATTTGAAAACAAAAAAATAAAAAAAAACTAACTTAATTAATGTAAAATCTTATGACAGTTTGAAAGTTTCGTTAGACTATTAAAATGCAGTAGTAAAAAATAATTTATCCGTGAGATAATTTTTTCTTGGAAATGTTGTTCCACGTCTTATGGTCGTGGATCGTGTCATTTTTCACCGATGAGGATAGACTGTTAAAATATTCAAATCGACATCTGGTGGGCTTCGCTCTCGTGCAAACGAAACCAGACTTGCTCCGTTAAGCCGGATCCCGCGTAAGTCAGGCGTGCTGAGATTCAAGAGCCTTGTTTCGTGGGATTGCCTGGCGATATATCGTACAAGCAAGAACCATATACCTAATACATACACACATATAACATATATATACCAAAGACGATCCAATTTGCTATGGTTTCTCAAAGAGGGAATGTACAACGTTCAATTCACGAAAAAGAAGGAATTAAAAAAATTCATTTTCTTGGATGAACGATCAGAATTTGAGAAGAAGGAGTTGGAGGGATGTGATGATTGTGAAAAAAACGGTGCAGATTTAGCGGAAGGAAGGAAGGAAGGAAGGAAGGAAGGTAGCGTAGACGTCGCTAGATGAACGGTGGAGGCGTGTAGGAGAAATCTCGGGTAGAGTTAAAAAAAAGAAGGAAAAAAAAAATGTAAATCTCTCGGAAGCCAGGGAGAAAAAGCTCTCTTTTAATCCACGGACCGGCTCCCTCCCGATAGACGAGGATTATGACGGCGTATCATATGGGGTCTCTTGAAAGTGAACGCAAAGTAGAGAGAACGAGCGATAGTCGAAGTAAAAGTGTGAGAGAGAAAGAGAGAGAAAGAGAGATGGTTCAGAGGGTGTGTGGAGAGCGAGAGGGCAGAAGTAGGGCTCCCGTGGTGCGGAGTACCGCCAAATCCACCGCAAATGCTCTCGAGTACTTCTTCTTGGTCGGACGTGAGTGTAAGGGCGACCACGAGAGCACGTGCTACTTGAAAATCGGTTGGGGACTTGCGAATGCTTCTCTTCGAACGTTGTCTGCTTCACCAAGAGAGTAGTAAGTCTCGAGTTTCTGGTCAAGCTTAGTAACTAGTGAGTTAGAGTTAGCTTGGCAAAAGATTCGCTCAACGCAATCCCAAGTCTCGAGTATCCTGCTAAAAAACTCATATAAATCTCTTCAAAAGAGAGAATTTCTTTTTTTCCCCACTTCTTCCCTTTCCCAGTTTTAAGTTTGAAACTTTGGTTTCTTTTTTTATTTTTCCAAATACTTCAGCAATATAACGTGTCATTGATGAAATCTTGTTCTTCTTTAATAAAAATCGTTCGATATCAATATTGGATATATCAATCCTAGGATGTATGATTAAAAACAAGAAGAAGAGACAGACAAGAGCTTGCAGAGACAGTCGGAGGAGAAAACGTGGACCGGCGTATGTATTCTGGGAACGTTTCACATAGGTAGAAACTACGTATCGTGTGGACACATAGAGAGAAAGAGAGAGAGTAGTATATATATATATATAGAATATACTGTATATAGGTAGAGATAAGAGTTAGAGTTAGAGAGAGATACACGCATCGGCGCGTATCGTAGTCCGCCGTGCGCTTGGATCGAGGTGGGCCGAGGAGGGCCGACGAGGGGGTTTGCCGTTGGTTTGTAACAAAATCAATAGAGGGGTGGCGCGAGAAGCGCGACGAGGGTAGGAGGGTAGAGTGAGAGGGGGTGTGGGGTAACGGGAGGTCGCGCAAGCGCGTTCCTAGCAAGACAAAACATCGGCACCACCACCACCACCACCACCACCAGCAGCAGCAGCAGCAATACAGCTGCCACCACCCTCTACCAACTAAGCCCACACCACCACCACCACTACCACCACCACCCCTTCGTAGTAGTATCCCCGTCGGCTACTCCCACCCGTTGGATGAGGCGACGGACTGCAATGGAGAGCCTCCACCTCTTTACTCCTCCTCCTGCCACCTCCTCCTACGCGTCTACGTGGCCCACTATACTTCATCCCTCTCTCACTCGCTCGCGCACTACCATCTCGAACTGTAGGGTGGCTGTACTCTCCGTGCGAAAGCTGCTGCCATCCTGGAGCACGACGGGAAAACGACGAACCAAATCGTTTCTTCTTCTTCTTCTTCTTTATTTTCCATATAAATCTTTCTATTTGTTCGATAGTTTTTCTCATACGTCTTTCATCATCTTCTTAAACTTTTTTAGAAAGATAATTAGAATATTACGTAAGTTTGATGGAATATCATTTAGAAAAATAGAATTAAATTTGTAATTAATTGTTAAATTATCTTACAATCTCAGATTAGTTCAGAACAATTTTGGAAGATGATGACAATAATAATAATAATATTAATAATAATAATAATAATAATAATCATCATCATCATCATAATAATAATAATAATGGTAGTAATATCTCTGAAAGGAAGATAAAGAAGAGGGTTCTGTCTCGTCTCGTTGTCGGAGTACTAATAAAGTGCCATTCTTCCGCCACTCGGTCTATCTCTCACCCTTCTCTTTGAAAAGAGAGAAAGAGAGAGAGAGAGAGAAAGATTCTCGCTCGACAGACGCATATTGTTACGAAAGCGTAACTGCGCGAACCTCCGTTTGGGCCAAGAACTACGTGCCGCGTGCAGTATACGTACGCACGCACGCACGCACGCAACCATTATTTCACGCAGGGGCGTCGAAAACGTATTTACCGTTCGTCGCGGGGACAAATGCCTTGATTTGTACCGAAAGTCACTCGAGGGGGAAAAATCAAGGGTCGCGATAAAAGCATTAGCTGCCCCGGCTAAGTGTTTTCCCAACTTGTCTTCTTTCTCCTCGTCGTCGACGTCGTCGTCGTCGTCGTCGTCGTCGTCCACTTTCTTTCTCCTCTTTCTTTTAGATATTATTTTTATTCTTTTTCTTTTTCTTTGATATTGACAACTACTGTTTCGTAAACGAACGATCACAGATTTCTCATATATTTTTTTTTTCTTTTTCTGTTACCGTGTATTTCTTCCTTTCTTATTTTTTGATAGACTTTTAGAGAACATTTACTTCTTCTTATAGATATTTTCTATTAATCTTAGTATAACATCTATTGTAAATATGATAATTAGATACAAAGAGTGAGAGTAGGAAGAGATAGTTATTCTTCTTTTTTTTTTTTTTTTTAAAAAAGGTCAACATTCTCCCGAGACCGACCGACAATGTTTAAAAGAGAAGTAGTCTGTATCTTTCGTTAATTAGTTCAAATATTGAATTGTACAGTTTAAAATAGATATACGTTTTAAACGGAGAAAGTTCGTTGTTAGCGAGTTTTCGATTAATATTGACTCATTCATTAAGGGGAAACAGTTTAATTATTTATTGCTTAATATACTACGTCACGTTAGAATTCAATCGATTCGTTTGTTTGAATTATTTATACGTAATTTAGTTCGTTATAATTGGAACAAGGGGGTGTGTGTGTGTGTGGAATGAGAAAAGTTCGACGATGTGTTTATTTTAATAATAACAAAAAACAATAACAAAAACAAAAAAACAAAAATGCGTAAGAACGTAAACGATTTGTTTATAATAATAATGAAGTTTACAAAGATGAAGGAAAAGGGAAAGATCGAACTAGGAGGAGCAAGGTTCAGTTTCGACGGTTGTTGAGAATGCAAAGTCCCATTGAGGGAACAAAGGGCGCCGATTAGTGAAAGTGCGAGAGAGAGAGAGAGAGAGAGAGAGAGAGAGAGAGAGAGAGAGAGTGATAATGCGAATGAGCCGAATAGAAATAGATAAAAGTAAGTGAAAGAGAAAGGAAATAGAGATGTTGAAGTTCGGTGATAAAGAGAGAGAGAGAGAGAGATGGGTAGGGGTAGGGAGAGAGTGTGGGTGGTAGGAGACACAGATAGGGACCTCGTCGTTTGACAAAGGACGACAGAATCTCTTTGTTCTCGCGGCTCAACGGCTTCGCTCCGTGGCCGCGATGTTTTGTCAAGGTCACTCATTCACCCCCGCCGCCAGTGCCACCACCTCCGCAGCCATCGCCGCCATCGCCGCTGCCGCCGCCGCCGCCGCCGCCTGTTGCCCGTTTCATCCCTCTTTTGCGCCTCTCAACGTCGTCTTTGCGATTACACGCGTTATTCGCAAGTTTTTTTTTTCTTTTTTTTATAGTTTAACACAATTTTCCCGAACACTTCCTTTTTTTATTTATATTTTTTGTTGTCTTCTCTTCTTCGTCGCGAGATGTTCAGTACGCGCGCGTTCAGCGATAAACGTATTAATAAAAACGAATAAAAGTAAAATTAAATCCTATTTTGTTTTTCTTTTCATGTTAGTAATCTTCTAATTCTAAGTAGAGGAGTATACGGGACAATGAGATAGGGAACGGTTTACATAAAGAAGCGCATCCAGTGGTGCGGTTTTATTTTGTAAAATGAGCAGAAACGAGAAGGATGAGGATGAGGAGGAGAAGTATCTTTGGAGGCGGTAAAATATGCTGCCATTCATTCTTGAATCGTCGAAAATGCGAAGTCGACTTTTTACTTAGAAAAGTGCTTCTTCCCCCGAGTAGTAGTAGTAGTAGTAGTAGTAGTAGTAGTAGTCCATCGCGTTGATGGTTACGCGTGGCGTCGTGCTCGTTTCGGGGTCTTTTTGCTTTTGTATGCCGAGCGACTTTAGCCTTCGCGTATGAATGGAATTTTCAGAGAGACCTACGGATATATCTGTACACGTGTGCATGTATATGTGTGTATATGTGTGTTGTAGGTAGGCGACGAGAGGGCCCCTCACTTCTTCACATCCTCGCTTGACTCCTCTTCTTCCTCTTTCTTCTTCTTCTTCCTTTTTGTACTCTTCCTCCATCTCTCCTTTTACTTCTTCTCAAGTTTGGCTTCTTTCTGTACCCTGGACGAACGCTCTCCATTGTCGGCTTGGACTCAATGGATGACGTGGGAGGGATAAGGCCACATGGGGTAGGAGAAAGCGGGGGGGTTGCTTGTCGTTGTAGAATTGCACCCCCGGTCACTTGAAAAGGAAATGAGCTGCCCTCTGCAGGACCTACCTCAACCGAAAAGAAGTCACTGGAACGATTCTGAAGGGTAGAAACTCTTATTCCGTCAACTGACCGACGCTCGTTTCCGATTTTCACTCTCGGAATATTTCATTTTTTTTTTTAACGTGATCCCCGATTTTATGAAACTTCTATAAAATGTAATAACATTATTAAATGTTACAAGAATAATTTGAAATCATAATATCTAGAAATTAACAAGACACAGATTAATATTTATTTATTTAACATTAAATTTATGATACTTTTTATGATTAACAGTTCATACATTTGTACTTTGCTTAGATTATTTCTTATCGTTGATGTAATTTCAGGGAAATATTCGTTTTACGAGAGAAAGATATCGTTGATGGTCGGATCTAAGGTGGAAAGTGAGAGTGAAGATGAACGAGTGTAAAGATGGAAGTCGTTTGGTGAAAATTCCTTTGTTCCTGGGTTGTCGTTTGATGTTTCTCATTCCTGCGTATGCCCCTGTTATAGTCGTTGATTCTCCTTAAAACAAGACAACGTTTATAAGCAAGACAAACATTGCCAGTGAGAATTGTCTTGCGAACGATGAGAGTCGACGACGATGGCACGAACGGGTTCAATAAATGAACCTTTTTCTTTGATCTTTTTCTTTACATCTTCCATGGTCGCGTGGCCAGACAAAAGGTTTAGAAGGGAGAGCATGAAACGCTCAATGGAATAATGAAAAGAAATCCGACTTTGAGACGAATCTTAGATTCGCCAGGTGCAAGACCTATGTATAATATGTGTGTGTGCGTGTGTGTATAAGTATATGTCTTTTATAGTACCAGACTCTATAGAATATATCTTGGAATTCGTAAGGATCCTACCGGAGGATAGCAGCCATTCAATTTTCACGCCACCTACGATTTAAGTGACTCAAGTTTAAAGCTTTTTCCAGGTGTTACTAGCCCAGCTAGTACCTTACCATTGTCATTTTAGGATTTTCAATTTTTTTTCGGAGAGAAAGCAAAAAAAGTATAATGTAGTTATGATAGGATCTAGACTAGGTAGAAGAGTATTGTACTTTAATAAGCATATAGTCAACAAACTTTATTACAATTTTAAAACAATATATAAAAATGAAATAACGTTTAGATAATTAATTAAATTTTTCATTAGAAGATACAAAATATTAATAAATATCTTTAAATAATATTTCATATAAGAAACACATTAACTTACGATTAAGTGAAAAATAAAGAATAGATATTGTTTGAAATGATTTTAGTATATATATATGTGTACTAGGTGGTAGAAAGATCGGTGTATTCGATGACGCATCAAAGTTACGAGAAGTGGAGAAAAAAGAATCGACTTCCTTTTCTCCGTTCGGAAGATAACGAGGCGTGGACCCAAAGTGACACCTGAGGTGTCGAGGTCGTGACACGTTACGAGGGTAGCCGTGCCAGACATCCATCACTTCTTTGTGTCCTTGCCGAGTGACACCTGGTTCTTCGTCTCCCTTCAGTACCACACACACCCCTCCATTTCTTTTCATTCCTTATCCATCGTCACGGTGGCCGCAGAACCACCACCCCCGAAAAGCGTGCTGCTGCTGCTGGTTGCTGGCTGCTGACTGCTGGCTGCTGCTACAGACCCGCCATGTCAGGAAAGCAAACAAAACGTTAGTAGACGACTACCAAAAGATTCAGATAATCGTTGAATCGGGGTTATAGATCCTAGATCATTTTATTGATGATCCAAGAATTTTCTACTCTCTCCTTGACACATCTTTTGAAAAAAAAAAAAAAAAACTTTTACAAATTATCTTTTCCATCTAATCGCTTGGGTGAATGTAATTTTGTGACCTTAGTTACCGCTACTTATAAAATTGAAGGAAAAGAAAAAAAAAGAAATTTTTTGTAGAAGTTGCAATTTCATTCAGAAACGCATCATTTTTATGCGATCGACTACCACCACCACAATGACAAATGTTTTCAACTTTGCATTGAACCCGACCAAAGTAATCGATTTGGAACATTACCAAGCAAAAATCATTGACGATCCTTTCGGCAAATACTTTTGACGGCGAGATCCCTTTTAGGGGGGAAGAAAAAAAATATTCTAATAATCGAAGGTACGAATGATATATTTTACTTCCCTTTTTGGCTAACTCAAAGGAACTTATTAAAATATCACGTGCCACGGTGCGCGACGATAGGATATTGTGCTCTTTACTGGAAGGACGGATTCTTTTCCTTAGATCGAATTCAAAGGAATCACCGTGTCATTGTATCGCGTTTGGAAATCGTGTCTCTCCAAGTGGAACAACATTCCGTTGAGGGGGTGCTAAGATATCTCTCATCTTTTAGAATTTATTTTCAACTTGATTATTTTTAACGAATTCAACGGTGGCTCGTGCCAAACCGGTGATCGGAGAGTTCGACTTTGTTAATGAAGAAACAAAATAAAAAGAAATAAGAATCGATAGCAAGTGTGCATGAAACTTTTACCTTTGAAATCATTACGAAAGAAAAATATCCAGGTGTCAATTCGCTTCGGTACTTCTTCGCGGACTTTAATATTTCATCTCATCAATGGGGGGTTAAGCAAGGAGTCGAAAGCAGGTGTCCCGTTTCTCGCATGGTCGAAAAAATCCAGGCCGACCGTGACGAGAGTAGCAAAGATGACGATACTTTGTGAAAGTTCAAGGGTGCGCGAGGGTGGCTAGGTAGTAGTAGTAGGCTGGCGGAATGAATTTTTCAAGTTTCTTTTGGCTAAAAATTCTTTTACGAATTAGGATCGTTTAGATGCATCAACCGTAAATATAAAAAGAAAATAGAGAAGGGTTAAAGCGTAACAGGGATTCACGAAAATCCTCATCTTTCGAAAACATTTTTCAGAAGAACGAAAATGAAATAAGAAAAATAAGAGGGAAGAAACTTGAAAAGGTTTGAAGAAGGTATTTTGAAGATTAAAAAAATAATTACTAGTCTTTTTTTTTATTATTAGATATAAATAATATTAGAAAGATCGATATTCGGTGTTGCGACGTTGTCGCATCGTCGCAAAAAAGGAAAGAAGGAAGGAAGGAAGGAAGGAGGTTTGTGTTGATGAAGAAGGTGACGAAGTTGGTGGTGGTAAAAGAGAAGAAAAAGAGAGAGAGAGAGACAGACGACACCTCTCATTAATAACCGGTGACTCGGCGTTTATATAAATAAATCGCACGCGGTCGCAGGCACTCACCTCACCTGCGATTCGGTCGATCGTGTTCAGAAGGCTGACGTGAAAGAAGGCGTACCCCAACCACCACCAGCACCACCGCCACCACCACCCCCCCAATACCTCTTACCCTCTTTTCTATACTTCTCGATCCATCCGTTTGCCCCCTTCGCGTTTGCCCTCGTTCATCCATCCTCCTACTCCTTCACCTTCGTCTTCTCCACCTCTGTGCAGCCCTCTTATCCTCTCATACGAACTCCTCAATCGGAATTCCAAAGGCACTAGAGCAAAGCTTTCTCTCTCTCTCTCTCTCTCTTTTTCTCGAGGGCAGTACCAAGAGAGTAGAGAGAAAGTTCATGAATACCCCGGACCCCGATGCTGCTGCTGCTGCTGCTGCTGCTGCTCGGTCATTTATTTCGGCGGCCGTGTGCTATCCCCGAAATGGCCGAATGAATGCACCGGCAACTGCACCCCCGCGGCCTTGTCTCGGGCTCTGCTCGACTCCCAACCCAACCCAACGACTCGAGATCGTTCTGAAAATCGAGGTCGAGGGCCCACCACCGACTCCCTTGGCCAAACCCTTCTTCCTTTTCGACTTCTCTCTCTCTCTCTCTTTTTTTCTTGCTTGCCCCCTCTTTCTATACACTACCCCTCTATCCTTCTTTATTTCTTTATTTCTCTCTTTCCTTCAACTTCTTGGATTTCATCGCATTCGGCGAATCCCTCTCCAAGTGTCGAGCCTCCAAACGAACGAACTTGAAAGGGACCTCAAATTCCCTTTTTCTTTTTCTTTTTCCTATGTTCCTTCGACCTTTTCTTGATCTTTATACTAAGCCTAGTAGATCCTACGATCTCGTCGCAAATTTAAGAATTGGTAAGAAATAAATACTCGACAACAAACGAAACGTTGAAACGGAAGTACGAATTTTAACAAGATGGTGATGATGATGATGATGATGATGACGACTTAGGTGAGGAATGAAGAAACATCGTGAAATGTCTTTTGTTAGTTTAGCTTGGGTAGAAATTCGTCGAAGAAACCGCGTGAATTTTCGAAAGTAACATTAAAACTATCTTTTCCAAAGGGATGGATGCCCCTTTCTCTCGTATAACAGTGCAATAAAACTTGTCCGTTCTCGCAAATGGGCAAACTTTATACTTCCAAGCCTTCTTCTTCTTCTTCTTCTTCTTCTTCTTGCAAGGACAACGAAAGATTCGTCCTTTTTTTTTTCATCCCTCTCTCTCACTCTCTTCATCACCCTTTCTCTATAAACTTCGTCCAACAACAATTATTAGTTTTTTTCCATTTTTTTTTTTTTTTATTCTCTCTCTTAAACTCTTAAAAGTAAAATGAAAAGAGAAAAAGGAAAACAAAAGTCGTGACGCGTTAAGGGAATTTATAAAATTGTGTACTCAGAGAAAGAGAGACAGAGAGAGAGAGAGAGAGGACAGCTAATTTGTGACAGCCCTTGTCCTCTCTCTCTCTCTCTCTCATCGATCGATTTTTCTTTTCTTTCTCTCTCTCTCTCTCTCTCTCTTTTTTCTTTTTTTTTTACCGCTTAGCAGGATAACGGGATCTAGAAAAAGCAAATGACTCCCTTTGAGAATGCTTATTGGGGCACATTAAAACGCTACGCTCGGATTCGTTAAGAAGAAATTTACAATTTTTACGAGATTCCGCTACGTTAAACATTCGTTTTTCTTTTTTTTTCTTTTTTTTTTATTATTTTTCTTTCGAATTGTTGTTTTTTCTTGTTCTTCTTTTTTTTTCTTTTTTTTTATATACTTTTATAAAATTTCGAACATGGTGGGGCGGGGGGGGGGGGTTGGTGGGTGGAATCATTCGATCTTTTTTATCATCGGATCTTTTCTTTCAAACTTTTCTTCACTTATTTTTCGCGGTACTCGAGCTCACATATTATACACGTATATGTTACCATCGAATCGAAGTGACTTCGTGCAAAACGGATATGAGAAGGGTGAGAGGGAAGGTTGAGGGGTTGTGACTGTGGATCGCACCGTAAAATATTTAACGAGGCAGTTTCACCGTGCGTCTTTGTAAACGCTATGAATATAGCAATAAAATATATTATATGACGTATATAATATACTATACATAGAGAGATAAGTATAACGTCGTATATAAATTTATTTATTCATTTTTTACTTATATTTTCGATAGTACTTCCTTTTCTTTTTTTCTTCTATTTATTTTTCACTTCCATCGTGATTCTTCGAAAATAATATCGTAAAAGTTAGCACCTGAAAATAATGGTATTGGTAATTTCTTGTAAAATATATGTAAGTCTCGAAATCAGAGACGTTGAGAAGAAGTGGAAATTTGGAGGTTATAAATCAAACACGAATTGATGCAGTGAAATAACTGTAACAAACAAAACATATTTACATATTAACTTATGCTAATTTACTATTCACGAAGTTTTATACTTAATACACACCTGATTCAATATAATTGTCTTAAATAACAATTATTACACATGCCTTACACGTGGTCTTTCCTTCTATTAGGTAAAATCCTCCTTACCGCGCTAGATAATCCGCGCTAGAGATAATCATGACTCTTGGTTAATAAACAAATAATATTGCGATTATAAATTGATATGTAAACTATCCTATCCTTTAAGTTGAATGAAACTGCACACAGGGTGCAAAATTTGATTAAAATCAGTTCAGTTGTTTAGGAGTCCATTGCGGACAAACAACGTGACACTTAATTTATATATATATTAAGATTTTATTTTAATTTACCTTTTATCATCTATTACATCGAATAACAGTATTCTTTTTCATTTCATTTTCGTCACATTTCCTTTCGTAAGATCATATCTATCGTAAAATCACGACGGTCGTTTTCCCTGATACACACAAAAACCTTTTATCTCGACTGTTTCAGAGGAATCGCACGATCTGCGACTTGTTGCAGCAGCAGCCTGTCCATAACGTTTCCTCTCTTCCTTGCCACGGTGAGTAAGCAAACGTATTTTCTCGTCCTTCGTAGTAACCTTTTGTTCTACATTTCTCTCTATCTTACTAAGGTAATATAGTCATATAATGCAAACGTCATATTGCATATCATATGTAAGTTCGATTTAATATTAATATCACACACATTTCAATATTTCTCTTCCAAAAATATAATAATATTCTAAAATAAAAAAAGTACGAACACCTTGACTTACATTTTAACATAAAAATACGTCATACAAGAATCATTTTATTTATTTTTATCAAATTAAATAATTCACATCGATGCACAATAATCTTCCTCTTAAGTATAAAAAGAAAGAACCTATATTTTTTTTTTTTAGCAAATAATATTCTTTCTCACCGGTAGCTCTTCTGAACGAATAAAAAAGGCAGTAAAAGTAAAAGAAAAAAAAAAAAAACATAAAAAAAGGGGGATGAAAAACGTAATAGAGGAAAAAGAAAAAAGATGAGAAGAGTAAGAGTAAGAGAGAGTGAGAGAGAGAGAGAGAGAGAGAGAGTTGGTAACCAGACTCGATCGCGATGCGCTCGAACGAGGTCGGTTGGTGGTTGTTGGTGGTGTCGTCGAACGAAAAGTGACTTTCTCGTCACGATTCTCGAAGCGCGTGATCCGCGCCACGCCCGTTGCACATAATTATGCAGAAACGCGCGCGCGTCCGTGCAAGCGCCGCTTGCCAGAGGCGTGCACCCGGTAAGATTTAATACGATATTTCGTTCTGTCTCTCTGTCTCTCTCTCTCTCTTTTTCATACACACAGATAGGTGTAGTAGATGCACATTCGTGAACATAAATATATACATAAATACGTAGGATAGATACATACACACACATATACATATATACATAGACGTAGTCTGTTTCTCTGTGGACCTCTACTCTCACTCCACTCTCCTCCTCTCTTCTCCTCTCCTCTCCTCGAGGCATTTCCAAGCCCCGAAAAGACTCTTCTCGTCGTCGTCGTCGTCGTGTGATAGTCGTAGTCGTTCGGTAGCGCGCGCGCGATGCAGTAGCAGAAGAAGGGCGGTGAAGGAAGAGGAACGGGGGTGGAGTAAGGCTTTGGGAGGATGGTTGAAGAGAGGAGAGAGAGAGAGAGAGCATCCCTCTCGCTGTGGCGTCACCTCGAGGGCCCAATTAGCGCCAGCACGAGTGTCATTCCGCCGCGGTTTCCGCATACTGCTTGCCTGCCTGCTTGGTTGCCTGGTTGCCTGCCTGCCTGGTTGCCTGCCTGGTTGCCTGCCTGCTTGCTACCGTTGACGACTACCGTTTTCTGCACTTTCCTTTCCTTTCCTTTCCTTTCCTTTCCTTTTGCTAACGTAGAATCTTCTATGTGTGTCTTCCTATATTTTTATATATATATATATGTGTGTCTGTATCTACATGTAGACTCTTGCATACAGAGTTAAAGAAGAGCGTCAGGTAGATTTCCAGCACCCTTCGTCCATCTTCTGGCAAAGCTTTTCCAAGCTCTCTTTTCCCTTCCAACCCCCCAGAGCATTGCTTTTCTTTCTTTCTTTTTTCATCCTTCAGCCCGGCGCTGCCTCGTCTTCACCGTCGCGCATTATCCAATTTTCTGGCAGATATTTCGCGATATAATAATTGGGCATTCAGCACACCGGGCTGCTGCTTCTCCAACTACCCTCCCTCCAGCCCTGTACTTCCTTCTTTTCCTATTTCTCTCTCTCTCTCTCTCTCTCTCTCCTTCTTGCTTGAGGTTCGTTTCGTGTTTCTTCTTCTACTTGAAGCAAGGAGAATCGTTGAATTATATTCTCAACGCGGACGACGTTGGAGATGGTAGTAGTGGTGGTTGTTGGTAGTTGGTGGTGGATGGTGCCACTACCGATGGTAAAGGGGCAACGAACGAGGGCGAGAGCTCCAATGGAAACGTTTTCTATTAACGTAGAGAGAGCACCGCGATGGGATAGACGGGGGACAAGGGGAGGGAAGGAGGGAAGGGGGTGGTTCGTTCGGATACTTCGTCCCTTCTTACCCTCTCTCGCGCGTATTTCGCTCATTCACTCGCTGCTTATTTCCGTAACGACACTTTAAGCAACGTTAATTATTGTCGGCGTAATGAGCCCGCCTCGAGTGGTCCAAGATGCACATTTTCCTTTCTGCCCCTCCCCAGTACCCTCCTCCTCCCCCTGTTCCTTTCCTTCCTTTCTCTCTTTCTCTCATTTTATTTTTTTTTTTTTATTTTCCTTCTTTCTTTAGCTTTCTTTACTGCCTTTCTATCTCTTTCCTTTCCATTCCTCCCTTCTACGCGAAGAAGAAGAAGAAGAAGAAGAAGATGAGTGCCAAAGGGTGTCTCCTCCGTCGTCGTCGTCCTACGGGATATCTTGGGAATCTGCATCGCTGCGTCTTCCACGAAGGTGATCTCGTTAAGGGACTCCTTGGTTTTTCTCGCTCGGCGCCTTCTTGTTAGTACGTCTCAACAACTTCGTTTCCGTCGATTTCTCTTTATTTTTTTTTTTTTTTTACTTTTTCCTACTTACTGCTCTTCTTTCTACTTCGCTTCCTCATCCACCCACCGTTCGTAGATTTCATCAGATGAGCCTTACGAGATAATTTACGATATAAGTTATTTTTTTTTCTCTCTCTCCTTTGATCGTCATCTCGTGTAATTCATCATCATATAGTACTAGGGGTGGCCCCGAGCACGCGTTGATGTGGCTTTTTTGAAAACTTCTTTAGAATCAGATTGATACGTTCATTTAATATCATTTTAAACTGTTCAATGAAGTCTAATTATTATTCACTTAAAATTATTTTAATAAAAGTTGAAAAAGTTGAAACAAAAATTTAATTTATCGTAATGCCATTGGATGTACAATATTTTAGATTGATCTTCCAGGAGATCTTAATGTAATATTTCAATTAGCACACGATTTACAAACTGAAATCGACTAACTTTAACCTATAAATTTTTCGCATGACAATTTATAAGTAAAAAATTTATTAAATAAACAACTTAAATTAGATCGAATTGTAACGCTAAACCATTATCGAATCCACTTGAAGATACACACAAAATTTCATTAAAATCTGTCCAGCCGTTTAGGAGGAATTCAATTACAAAAACGTGCACAGAAGAAATATATATATAAATATATAAAGACATTAAGTATAATACGTATACTCGTTCGAGTTATTTAGATACATGTTTTTTATTTCATTCACGTTAACGTGTTCTGTAAAAAAAAAAAAGAAAATGTAAGAAAGAAAATTATTTTTCATCCATAAGCAATTTTATATGACATTTACAAGCATTCAATATTTTGACACGGATCATTGTGGATAGTTTTCTCTGTCACTGCTATGAGAAAAACTTAATCTTTAATCCATATCCACGAGCAATAAGAAATGAGAAGAAGAAGAAGGGAAGAGGGGCAACGTTTTACAAAAGGGATACCAGGGCGACAATGCAAAGATTATCCTTCGTTTTCTTTTTAACGATCTTTCGTTTATTCGTTCGTTCTCGTTGGTTCGTTCGTTCGTTCGTTCGTTCGTTCGTTCTGGTATCCGTTCGGTTGGGTACGACAGAACAGCTTTCTTCTTTCTTTGGTAATACGAAACAGGTAGTACACCACCACCATCACCATCAACCATCATCACAAGGTTAACGTGAAAGATTATTTTCTCATCGTAGAAAAACGGGAACTTTAAACATCGTACGAAAAGTTCATTCTTTCTCTCTCTCTCTCTCTCTCTCTCTTACTCTATTTTATTCTACCCTTCCACATATCTTCTTTTTCACTCCCTCTATCATGTCTCCCTTTAGATCCTTAGGGCTTATTTCTTTCTTCTTGGAGTTATATACAGTATAAACGATAACAATAGTGAACCGACTTTCTCTCTCTCTCTCTCGCGCTTCAACCGTCGATCATCCTTAGACGGATCGCGTTTTATCGTTATTATACAAACTATTTTTATTCGCATAAGAAAGAGCGAGAGAGAGAAAGAGAGAGAGAGAGAAAGATCGTTCAAACGAATTAGAAAAAAATAGGTATATAAATATTACCTACCGATCAATCTTATTTGATAGGAAAAAATTCCCAAAGTACTTCGAGATTTCTCCTTATCTTTTTAATGAACCGTTTTTCTTATCTATCAATTGTTCGACGTAATAAAAAAAAAAATTATGAAAAGTATAAAACAAACAAGCAATGATATAAAACTCAAAAATAATAAAATAAATCAAAAAAAAAAAGGTAAGGGTAAAAGTGAAATGGAAAGATCGGGTTGCAGGGAGGGATGAAAGAGGGGAAGAAGAAGTAGAAGAAGAAGAAGAAGAAGATGGAAAAAGAGAACTCGTAAAAAAGAGTTGAAGTAGCTCGAGAAGTGGGAATCCACAATGGCGTCGTTAGGCCCGGCACCAACGGCGACAACTCTTTCCCCGTTGCGGCCGCGTACCGAGTGTCATTCAATTGCACATCCCAATTAAATAACAGGCAAAAGGGCGACGTAGCGTCGTGGAGCGTCGCGGAGCGCCAACCCGACGCCCCTAATTGCGAGCCTCGATGAGGAGGAGGTTTTGCCACTACCGTCACCGCTGCTGCTGTTGGGTTGTGTAAGAGGACCGACGATGAGATAAACTCGTTTTCTATCTCATTCTTTCTTTCTTTCTTTCTTTCCCTTATTTCCTTTATTTCTATCTTCCCTCTCGACAAGCGGACAAGCTCTGGAAAACTTTTCGAATCTTGCGAAGGGTCGTTCACGACGAACGATTACTCGATCGTGTGCTTTTCTACATCGGTGTGGTAAATGCAACCACGTACTACAACGTCTTTTTATTATTTTTTATTATTAATTTAACTTTTGTAGATAAGTTTTACTAGGGCATAACCTTTTTGCAACTTGTATTGTTTTAATTACCGAACAAATTTATTTTTATTACATTTGTTTTTTATTTTTATTTATACACAAATGTTTACAAAGCTAAACCATATCGTTTGTAATTAGAAAATATTGAAATTTAATCGAATATTTTTTGTGTTTGTATCCTAATTGTTCCAGATACGAGATAAGAATATTCCAAATAAAGTTGCAAACGACGTCACATTTATAATATATATTATATCAATGAAATATGATTGTATTTGTTATATATATATATATAAAAGTTAGGTATCTTCTAACTCGGATATTATTAAAAAGGTAACATAATTAGTAGAGGCAAACGAACTAATTACCAGAATGCGAAAGAGGATGACGGTTCGTTGGTGACAAAGAGATTCCCGGTTCTGTCTCGGTCTTTCCCTCTGCGTCCATTCTTCTTCCTTCAGGCTCTCAATCTTTTTTTTATTTTCTCTTTTTTCGTTTCTCTACGAGGCAACTAAAAAAAAACGTTGGTCGTTGATGCACTCGTAGAAAACGTTGCTCGCTCGAAATGTCGAGCTCGACGAAGACGACGACGACGACGACGACGACGACGACAGAAACGAATTTTCCAAGAATCGAAATGTTAATTAAAGGCTCTTCTCACCGACTGAAGTAGAGAAAAAGGGATGAAGCAGACGACAGGATGCACTATGGGAGGATTCGGGAGAGGGTAAATCCTCAGGGACGTGGCTGCGACAGGCCTTTTCATTTCTATCCCATCGCGAATACGTTTTGATTAATTTAAAGTATCTTACTTTTTGAAAAATTATCTACAATAATATCGAACAATATCATCTATCGATTCAAATTGATAAACTTAAATTATTAGTTCTAATTAAAGGTAATTTTATTAATTGAAAGGTATAATCTGAACGAATGATTTGTGTGTTTTGTGTGAAATAGAATGAGATAATCTATTCATCCTTATCGTTATCAATGATTCGGTTCATTTTCAATTATACAAAGGGATGATCTGTCTTTGAAGATAGTTAGGGTAGGTAACCATGAATCAAAGGACACACAGTAGTAGTCGTCGTTGTCTTTTGGTGATTGTGAACGAGCACGACTAGTTACAGCCCTGAGAGTGAACGTGGTAAGAGGTGAAAGAGGAACAGGGGGTGGAACTGGGCGGGGGGAGGATTCACGGGCGTCGGATGCTGCAAAATGGAAGCGGCCGTAATTAGTATACGCGTCCGCACGTTATGCACGCAACGGCACTCGCTTCGCAACCAACCCTCTGTAGTCGTCGAGGCGACATGGAGGACAGAGAGTAGTAGAAAGGTTGGAAAGGGTAAAGGGGTGGGTGGGGGGCGTATGCACGCGCGACAGGGAAGAAGAGAACTGGAGTTGAACCGGGAGACTCTCCTCCCGGTCGGTGTTGGTGTTGCAATTCGCACTTATGTTCACCAAGTACTACTACGTTGCTGCACCGGTGCATCGAGCCGTGCACCGGTTTCTGAGCTACCGAGTTTTAACTCTTGCTGCACCCGACACACGATATCATCTCACGTGGTATTTCGAGTCATCTTTTCTTTTTGGTGTATTTTTTTTTTTTCAACAATTTGTTAAACCAAACATAACACGTAGTTTTTATTAATGTCAATCTTTTGAAGAAATATTCAAGAAAATGATATATTAAATAAATAATATATAATTAGAGGTATATATATATGTAGGTTTATATATCTTTTATATTCTAACATTGATACACCGATAGACACACAATAGGAAGCACTTTCCATAAAGATCTTCATGGATTCTTATTACTTCATTTTCACCCTCCGTGAATCGAGGATTTCGAGCTGAAAAAATGTAGCTCCTTAATAAAAGTGGAAAACTCATTAAAAAGCTGCTTCTACCTACTTACCAACCTACCTATCTATCTACCTACCTACCTAACTTCTCTGCCCCTCTCGTTTGAGCCCTCTCGATTGCTTGTGAATCGAACGATTTGACAATTTCCTTCGATCATATTTGAAAATGACAGCGGAGAAGAGCCCATACAAAGTATATACTTGAAAGAGCATAAGCAGGGCGGGGTTATAAAAGTGTAGCGATCTCGTTCGAAAAAGTCATCGTCACCCAATCCCCTTCTCTCTCTCTCTCTCTCTCTCTCACTTTTTTTATTTTTTATTTTCTAGGGGAACGCGCCGAACATAAATCAATCTCGTGTTTCGTATCATTCAACGTCAGGCACAATCGCAAACTCATCTCAAACCGATAAGGGCGGTTGGTTGGTTGGTCGTTCGTTCGTTCGTTCGTTCGTTCGTTCGATCGTCATCGTTATCGTACCCGCGAATCCTTTCTACAAAAAAAAAAAAAAAAAGAAAAAAAAGGAAGAAAAAATAAAAAAGATAAAAAATAAAAGAAGAAAGAAAGAAAGAAAGAAAGAAATAAAAAAGAAAAAAAAAAGACTAACGTTATTCCACCCCTTTTTCATTCTCAAATCATCGAACCGAGACCACTGCCGTATCTCTCTTCTTTGACGAACCTCTTTCTTTCTTTCCTCTCCCTTTTTTTTTTTTTAACTCTCCCTTTAACTCTCTCTCTCACTCTCTTTCTTTCTCTCTCACTTTTGTATCTTCATAATCTCTTCCTCTGTTGGCCACAGAACTCGAGCGTGCGACAATCGGCTTGTGCGAAATTAGCTCGCGAGCTAATTATCGTCGGGGGCCTGTATCATCCATTCGACTACTACTACTACGATGACTACTATTACGACTACTACTACTACTACTACTACTACTACTATGACGATAGAAAGGAACCGATCCTTTTCAAGCAAAAGCGCGAGCTTTGAACCAGACGACTACGACTACGACAACGACGACAACGACGACGACGACGGTGTTTCTGGATTTGAAACAGCGATGGGCGAGGGTGTCGTGCTTGCCTAAAGGGATATTCACAGAAAAAGAGAAGAGAGAGAAATAATATATATATGTATATATGTAAGCTCTCGTATGAGAAGGACACAAATATAAAGTCACGTTAACGCGTGGCATCAGTCGCGAATTTCGCACTCGCGGATCAAACGCCAAGCGATGAAGTTACACGCTCGAGCCATTCGTCTAGCATGTTTTTCCCTTTCCCTTTCCCTTCCCCTCTCTCTCTCTCTCTCTCTCTTCTTTCACCTTTTCATACGAGCCGCTTTCTTCTCCTCCTTCTTCTCTTCTTTTTTTTTATATTTCCCTCTCTCTCCCTCCTTTTCCTTTTTATCTCGCCTTTCGCGTCGTGCCACGACGCTTAATTCAGCCGTGACGTGCGTGAAAAGGGCATTGCCGCCCGTTAAGGGGGTTTGGGGGTGCTACCAGGAGGTTTTCGTTGGGAGGTGGGTCTTTGGAGGGTGGTAGGTTGAAAAGGGTACTGGCTTGGAAGGTCGAGTTTCCTTTTTTTTCTCTTCTCTTCTTTTCTTTCTTTCTTTCTTTCTTTCTTTCTTTTTCTTTTTACTTTGAAACCGCCCTTTTTCGCACTCGCGTTGCGTAGGAGACGCGTCAAAGTGACACGCGTGCCTCTCTTTCGCGACGAATACCACCGTCGTGATATATTCGGGTTGTAACATTCCACGTGTTACACTGTTATACGTTCAAAAGAGTTCGGTGGAAAGGAGGTGAGAGAGAGAGAGAGAGAGAGAGAGAGGGGTCGGGAGTTTTACCTTAGCGTGGAATAAATCTTGCGTGTTGTGTTTTCGTTTGAGGATGGTACGGGGATTAAAAGCTTTAAGTTGCATATATTTGCATTTTTATATCATTAGATTGTGTTTGACAAATATAATAATAAAATTATTTATACAATTACGAAGGAAAAATATGCAATTTTTTATATATTTTTAATTGAAATTAATCTATTATAAATTCTACAATATTATTATTATTATTATTATTATATAATTGGTGCATATAAAATACAAAAAAAAAGAAAAAAGAAAGTTACGAAATATTTTTGAGATAATTATTTATATTTGAGATTAATTAACTACTTGAATTTGTATTAAAATTTATACCCTGTTCGTACTTACTATTCGATGTTCATTATTTTCTAATATATAATATTCATTAATATGTCCTTGACGTTCTATATTTAAAATGTTCATTTTTTTTCTTCTTTTTTTTCAAAGCATCTAGTTGTTTCCGAACGCAACAACGAGGCCGCATCTTCGCATTGATTTTATACTCTCTCGTGACGCGTTATATACGCTTTTTTAGATGCATCCTCCATATTTTTTCTTTTTTTTTTTTCACGTAGAGATCTCTCCACGTCGTTAGCCTACTTTCTGCTTACAACTTTCCGGACATCCTCCTACCTACCTACCTACCTACCTACCTACTACCTCCTGCCTTGGGTGGTTAAGGGGGAGGGTGTGGGGGAGATGTGTTGCTTGCTCTACGTGGGAGAAAAACAGGAGGAGGGTCCGGTGTAAATTAAGGGTCATAATTCATGCGCGAGTTTTCATGACTAATGAGAGTAGGCCTCGTCATCGTTTTCGTCTAGCACCATGTGCGACTATTCGCAGGGAAACACTTCCTGAATAAGCACACAAGCTCTAGCTTCAGTCAAGAAAATATTCTTCCGAAGGATTCGACAATTTGCTTTGTAAGCTTGCACATTGTGTTTTATCATTATTATTTTACTTTTATCTCAAGTTAAAAAAAAAAATAATATTTGTAGATTAACGATTTAAGATGCAACTACAATTCTTATTTAACTTTGTTTTTTACAAATCTATATTAAATTTAATTATTATTATTATTATTATTATTATTATTGTTATTATTATTATGGACGAAGATGCAGCAAACTCTTTCACGTGTAAGTGAGAGTTTAGTAAAAGAGTTATATAGATAGTTAGATAGATAGATACTTGGGATAAAAACAAAAGGAGACGATGAGAAGTTTCGTAACTCTCTTCTCTTTTCCTCTCTCTCTCTCTCTCTCTCTTTTTTTGGTGTCGTCAGCTCGGATGGCTGACTCGTAGGCGAGGGATGGTAGTATACGAGTCGTCTTTCAATTACAACACGAACGGGGAATGGTACTGAGAGTAGAGAGAAGAAGAAGTAGAAGAAGAAGAAGAGAAAGGGTTGGAAAGGTAGAGAAAGATAAAACCTGACGACGACTACGACGATGACGACGACGACTATGACGACGACTACGACAACCGCGTGAAAACTGTACACGAAGAACACGACACTCTCGTTGACACTCTCGTCCCTCCCGGTTGTTAATCGTTGGTTGCACCCTTTCACAGGCTACGCTATGCCTATATAGAACATTTTCTCGCCCGTGCCCCTTTGTCCATTAGCCTCATCCCGTTCCGACAGAACCGTAACCACCCATCATCCTCGTCGTCGTCGTCGTCGTCGTCGTTCTCATCGTCGAGGGCAACGATGCCCGTCCTCGTTTTTTCCATTACCTACCACGAAAAAATCATCGCATCTATCTCTCTTTTTACTTTTTTCTCTTCTTTTTGTTTTTTCTTTTTTTTTTCCACGCTAGTACCAGTACTCTCGGATAAATCCCTTCGAGAGAATGTCACCTGCGCCTGGAAGACTTCGAATAACGAGCTTGTCCGTGTCGAACACTAAAAGAAAGAGAAAAAAACAACAAGTTAGAAAGAGAGAGAGAGAGAGAGAGAAAGACAAAAGTATCGCACTTTCTGCTTCGTCTCCTACCTTCTTCTTCTTCTTCTTCTCCTTCTTCTTCTTCTTCGAGGTATTCTTTTGACTAGTACAACTAAAACCCACCCTTCCTCATTCCTCATCGCGAATATCCGCTCGACCGATCCTCGCGTGGCTGGCTTATTAAGATGGCTCCATCTTCCACTCTATTCCGGATGTTCTTCTTCAACCTGGTCCCTTCATCCATCCTTTTCTTTTCTTCCATTTTCCTTTTCCTTTCATTTTCTTCCACCTTTCCAAGATAACGGAGAAAAGATAAAGAACCTGGTGAACGTGTAACGCGAATATACGATTCGCGGATGAGAAAACTATCGGCTCGCTCACGAACAATGGCCATCGGTGGGAGCCCTCATCTTCGTTGTTCCTCTTAAGTACGTATGCATTCGCAAGAACCTTTTTCCTCTATGATAATATTTCTCTCTTTCTCTCTCTCTCTCTCTCTCTCTCTTTTTATCTTTCTTCTTATTCTTATTCTTCTTGTTTTTTTCTTTCCTTCCTATCATACGTTCGTATTTTTGAATGTCTGTTATCGATTTCACCAAATTCCGGCACTTATCATCCATCCTTCTTTTCTTATTCATCATTTTTCTTCGTTTATCTTGAAAATGTCGATAAAACTTTGACAAGTCTAGTATTTTCTCATAATGATATTGGATTGTTCGGAAAATAATTTCATTCTTGTGTGTGTGTGTGTGTGTGTATGAAAATGAAGACAATTTATCACTACGAAATGTAATCCTTAAAGTGGTGCACACTTGATAAAAGTTAATTAAAGTGCACTGTGGATGTTTGACACCCCCTTCAACGTGTTTGAACGCGTCTCCTGAAGCCGCTATTTTAATATTTAGACTTGGCAATTTTTGTTAAAAGTAGTTTGATACAAAATTTGACACAAAAAAAGTAGTTAGATGAGAAATTTGTTCGGGTGTCAAACACCCTATGTACACTTTAAGGGTTAAACATAGGCCTTTCTTCAAGTGGGTATAAATAGTTAAATTTAATAAAATTTAACCTCTCACCGATCTCACGTCTTGTTATTTACCGGTTTGCATCAATTAATGCCATTATTGATTTAAGGGAAAAAATATTCGTAATCGTGTTAAATTAGAAAAAAAGAAAAAACACAAAAATATATTTAGAGGAGGAATGAAACTTTGTGTAGAAAGTAAATTAAAGGAAAAAACAGTAACGATCTTTACGATACGATAATAGTAATAATAATAGCGAGAAAACAACAACAATAATAATAATAATAATAACGATCATTCTAATGAGCCGCCAGCAATTATGTCGCACACACAAAAGTTTGTTTTTAATTCTCGCAAGTTTACAAGTCGCAGTGAAGTTGACGGGCGGCGGGGTCCGATCTTTCAAGCTTGGTGGCACTTGCAAAATGTCTGGCCAGCACTCAAGCGAATATACTGTCTTGTTTCCCGTGCATAAGGTGCGTTATTCGTATGCTGTGAACCTAAGGAACATCGTCGTAGGGGGAAACGAGAATTACTTTCAAAGTACCTCGTTAAACATATTTCTTTCTTTCTTTTTTTCTTTATTTTTTTTTTACTTCTTGTCAGTACCAAGTAAAAAGAAAAAGAAAGTCTGCGTGTGTGTGTGTATGTGCGTGTTTATATACGCACACACATTTTGTTGGTGTTGTTTTCTTTGCTCTTTTACACTCTCACAAAGAAGCGGAAAATTAATAAGTGTCGCAGGCCACCTCGCAACTTCCGTCGTTTTTCCGCTGTCGTCTCATCTTTTTGCGTCCACACACAACAAGTCACGTTCTTAAAGAAAATCTCTTTTTCTTTTTTTTTTCTCTCTTTTTATTCTAAAGTTTTATTTTTAATGTTTAAACGTTAAATAATCAATAATAAATTTAATGTCATTTATTTACCTTGCTTTATCTTGCGTATGCATGCAAGTTGCGTTGATCGTTTTTTTTTTCAATAATAACTTTTTGTTTTTTTACCTATTAATTATTTTTATTAAATAATCGATGAACGATTATTGTTAACAAAATCATTTTCTTAGAATTGATCTATATACCGATTTGTAACTTTTTTTTGTTTTTATTTTTGTTTTGAATTTAATTCTAACTCTTACTTTTAAATATCATAATTAAACGAGTTGTAATTAACGTCAAGCAAGATTGTTACATTTTCAATTTCCTTTTTTTTTTCTTCTTCTTATATCATTACATGTCAGACCACCACCTTACATTTAACTTTTTCTTATCATTTCTTTCTTTTTATTTCATCGTCACTTTGTTATTCCTCATTCCGCGTGTCATTATCCTTCGTTGAAATATAATAAAACATTTCAACGATTCGTTCTTTATTTTTTTTCTGTCATCCTTTATCACTCACTCTCTCTCTTTTTCTCTCTCTCTCTCTCTTTGTGTTTCACCCTTTCCCTACAACCCACAAGTTTCCTTCGACAATAGCCAAAATAAGAAAAACACGACAAACATGCCCATGAAGTTTTCAAAGGGTTCCCAGTGTTACGGAGATTATCATTGTACTCAAGAGTGGTGGTGATTAATTTAATTGCATGTACCTTTCCCTCCCTTCGTCCTCACCTCCCTTTTCTTCATATTCCCTTTTCGTATCCCGTCACAATCTCCTCGTCTCTCTTTCGCGAAAGAAGCAATTAAGCACTTCGCGTGCCGATTGGCCGTGCAATTAGGGTGAATTATAATATCGTAATAATTGCAACAATTAACGTTATGCACGAATTGGCCTGGTCCCCTTCCTTAAATCAGGAATCATCGCCTGAAAACCAGACATTTCTACGTTTCTATCCTTGCCCACAAGTTCTTTCACCTATACAAATTATTATTTATCTATCCGTGATTGATAATTAATCGTATTAAAATATTCCAAATGTTTATTTCGTAATAAACTTTATAAATCCATTCGTGCCATTATGATTCTCTCGTAGAAATATCTTGGCTAGAAGAAGAAGTTGTCGGTCTCGTTTAGCTTTTCTTTATTTATTTTATTTTTTTTCTCTCTCTCTCTCTCTCTTTCTCTCTCTCTCTCTCTTTCTCCTATTACCCGTCGCTCGAATTTTATTCTTAAATCGCTCGGTCTCTCAAGCTCTTTCTTAGCTGACGACACTCGAGTGTCGGGGGTAAGGGAGTATAGTCGAGCTTTTTAGGACATTCGTTGGAAACGTTGGCAGGGCGAAAAAGCGAGAGAGATAAAAGATAGCCATGGTAGAAGAGTGAAAGAGAGAGAAGTCACGTTTTCTACATAACGTCGATTTGCAGGAGTATCAGTGCGTGCGTGAGTAAACGACTTGTGTGTGTACGAGCCAAGAGAGTTTGGTGAAGGAGCAGGAGTGCAGGACTAGTAGTATATAACTATATACACACATATATAAGGTCGTCTTGCCCGAGCCAAGCCCGAGGGGTTTACGAACACAATAGTTTGAAATATTCGAGCGCCTGCAAGAAGTTGCCCTCGCGCCGGTAATTAACGAGTTAAAGTTTGGCGTCGTGGCGTTCCATCTCTCTCTCTCTCTCTCTCTCTCTTTCTCTCTCGCGTACTCTCTTGGTTCACGCTGCCATAAGACTCCCGGCATCCATTAGCTGAGTGCCACCACGGCACTGAGAACTCTCCTTTTGGCCGCCAAGAAAACCGGAGATTCCCCTCTTAACCTCTCACTCCTCTCATCTCTTCGCGTCTAGCTCTTGGCTTTATACATCGCGCCCGCTTGGATTCGTTCAAAGAGAATTTTGGCGACCATCTAGGCCATGCCAAGCGAGAATCTTCTCTTACTGACTGTGATAATCCATCATCATAGGAAGAGAGAAAAAAGAAACGTCGTAGAGAGAAATATAAAATGATGATGATGATGATTATTATTATTATTATTATTATTATTATTATTTTCTATTGTACTGAGATCTATTATAGATATATGATAACGTGAAGATAAATCGATGATGATGTTGTTGTTGGGTGAAAAACAAAGCGATTCACTAATGGGGAAAATAAGGGAGGTGGTGGTTGAACGAAGGTAGATAAAGTGAAAAGGTTTTGAGTTTCCCTTGGCGACCACTTTAATCCCCTTGGAAACAGTTTCCTTCGTCAATGTGTCCTGTAAGAATTCTATCCATTAAAAACATACTCGTATAATATTTTGTACTGATCAACAAACACATAATGATTGGTAAAAGATATGACGAAATCGTGATTTAAGATTGAAACATAGAACCCCCTCTCTTTCTCTTAGGAAGAATTTTTCTTTTTGGTCCTGGATTAAAACATCACACCCTCAAGCTGAAACGTATGCAGATCGTATATCCGACGGCGTGTACACGCGTCTCTACCCACCGGGAGCTCGAGTATTTATATATTCAAATCCCCAAGCTCATCGAGTGGGGCGTTTGTTGGCTCTTCTAATAGAACCGTTTATTCTCACATTAGCATATGCACACAACGCGCGTTACGCATACGCTAACATATGCTCTTGATACGATGGGGGTTAGGAACTTCCTACGTACGTACGTACGTAGTACTACCTACGTAAGTAAGTACATGCTTGCATACATTCAAACCAACTTGTGCGACCGCCCCATCGCGTGCGTATGTGCACACGTGTGTATATGCATTTACGAAAACCACGTCCTGCCTTCTTCTACCTCATCAGATTTTGATCATAATTGACACTTTCCATCATATCATTCGTAATCAATCAACTTTCAATCGATTAATAAATAAAAATAATTGTCATTTCTTCGAATGATTTTCATGTATGTAATTCTTTAATGTAACAGATTGAATAAATAAAGTATCCTTCGATTTGTCGTAAAACGATATCTCGAATAGACGTCGATTGACCAGAAGAGGAGAACGTACAGTTGGAGAATCCAACGGAAGAGTCGATTCATCGAGGGTGGTGGTACGAAGGGGGTACTAGCTGAGGTGGACTTGAGGGAGACTAGGGAAGAGAAAGAGAAAGAGAAAGATGTAGAGATATAGATGAAAGAGAGAGAGAGAGAGAGAGAGAGAGAGAGAGAGACACTCGGCTGGTAAACAAACTGTCTGAAACACTCCGGAACGCTCCATTCCATTCGAGAAGCTAGCGAGCCCCGCAGGTCCTCTCGACGGTATTATCTCGGTACATATTTAAGTGCATGACGTGAAGACTGCCACCACACTCTCCTCCTCCCCCTCCTCCTTCCCACTCATTCAAGCTCCCGATACACCCTCCGCCTCGTCCAGCCATCTCGAAGCTTCCTCCAGCCTCTTCCTTCGAGCTTTTCCTCCTACACCCCTCGCGGAGTGTCCTCCGCAAAAGCCAACCTCCACAACACCCTCCGTCCCCCCCCATAAACGACGAAGCTCCTACAAGTCCTCATTTCCCGGCTGGTGCTGTCAGACGCAGCCTTGGGCGGGTCATCAGATACTACAGCACGGATAATGCCGAACGGAATCTCTCCTCCATCTCTCACTAACCACCCCCTTTCTACTTGCCCCCCCTCTTCCCACCACCACTACCACCCTGATTCTCTCTCGTTCGCTTTATCTGTCTCTTCCTTTTCTAACGTCTATCTTCCCCGATGATCGTTGTAGTCGCACGCGTCCACCGAAACCTATATTTCGATTTCCATTATTATCTGGAATATCGTAACACACTCTTATTAACGTTCATTTCAATTGAGTTTCTAGAAGGATGGAAAGAAAGTGAGGGAGAGAAAGATAAGTAAATAATCTATCTATCAATTGATCAATCAATCGATTGATAAGAATGGTGAAAAAAAAAAAGAGAAAATGAAAGAAAAGTGATTCGTTAAATCATAGCCAGAGAAAAGCTACTACGGTAAAGTGAAAATTTCTTGTATAAGTAAGCTTTCGTCACTAATCTATTCGTTCACCGTCAGCTGACTGCCGATCGGTCTCAAGCTTTCTCGCTCTTCATGTCTCTTTTCCTCCAGTACTCATCGAACCAACTTCTCTCCCCCATTCTACACGGATTCCCGAGTTTCTCTCTCACTCTCTCTCTCTCTCTCTCTTTTGCTCTTGCCCATTCTCTCGTCCTTCCTTCGTCGACATTGGAGGTATTGAGAGTGACGTCGAGGGCGCATTGTCCCGGTCTTCTGGGAGTCGGGAATATAGCGTATAGCCACCTCGAACCAACTCTCCACCTTCATCTCGAGTAAGCCGCCTCCTTGGGGAAACCCTTCTCTCTCTCCCTTCAAATAGGACGGAAGGGCTTCCGTCCTGTGCTGTATTCCGTTCCTTTTCGTTCCGTACCTTGCCTTGCCATTCCTTTCCTTTCCTTGCCTTGCCTTCCTTGCCTTCCTTGGTTATCGCGAAAACGACGAGGACATTGGTTATACGTTATCGTAGCTAATAAGACGATGACAATGAATTCACTTCAGTTAGTTCCCTTTTTTTTTTCTTTCTTCTTCTTTCATTTTCTTCTACGATTATAAACGAAGCCAAGAAATGTTACCTTTCGAGATTGTTTTTAATGGGATCTCTTTCTCTTTTTTTTTTTTTATTTTTTTTTATTTCTGTTCCTCCTCAACGTATCACAGTTTTATTACAAGTGAGGAATAGGTTTGCTAGAAAACATCGAATGGAAAAATTCGATTATTTTGAATTTAATTTCATTTAATAGATTAATTGATGATTGGTTGTTCACTGTAATAATGACAAATACAACACAGGTGTATTAAAACCGACGAATGCGTAAAAACCTAATGTTGGTCGTTATATCGGTCCGATTTTTCGACTGTTAACGATAATTGACGGATGCTGAACCAAAAAGAGAATTACCTGCGATTGAAAAAAATAATCTGTACGCATGTACGCGCCGATGACGTAACTATTTGGAATTATACGTCGGTACGAAACAGCAGGAATTCACGTCGATCGTTATATACATACATAAGTATACACATACCATACTACGTATAATACATATCTATGTACATAGGAGTGTTACTTTTTTTTTTTTTTTTATATAGACGCATACGGGTGTGTGTATATCGTGGTACGGTTAGAATTTCGTGATGCGAATCGTTAAAAACGTATCGGTATTGTCGAGGCCGCGACAAAAACGCAGAGTTCCGTGTAAAATCGTGGTCGTATTTTATATCGGCTGCGGCGGCCTGTTCTCCTCTCTCTCTCTCTTTTTATCCCTCTTTCTCTCTTGTTAGCTTTTGCGTATACGTGTCGCCGTCATCATCAGCCAGAAAAAGCGAGTGAACGAACGAATACGATAGAGAGAGAGAGAGAGAGAGAGAGAGAGAGAGAGAGAGAGAGAGAGAGAGAACCAACACGTAACGAGTTCTCGTCGGTGTTTATTAAACGTTCCGCTCGCGCCGCGTAACTTATTGCGCAAACGGCAAATTATTTTCATGAAAAACCCACCTCCTGGCCAGAATCGCCGACAAATTTCTATGTCGTTTAATTAATAACGAATATACGCGTACTGCTGATGATGGTGGTGGTGGTGGTGGTGGTGGTAGCCGTCGCCATTGCTTTCGCTGCCGCCGCCACCAAGGTAGCTGTGGGTGTAGTGGATAAGGGAGGGGAGGGGGTGGGGGAGGGGGAGGTCCACAGTCATCGTTTGTAGTACAAAGTATAGTAGTAGTAACGTTGGGGGTATGAATATTCGTTTCTATGTTTTCGCGGGCCAGTCTCTTTGTAAGTTTTCCGATGTAATTATTTCTCGAGGAATTATGACTTTACCCTCTCCTCCCTCCTCCCTGGCGTAATGTGTCTTTTTTGTTTTTTTTTTGTTTTTTTTTTTTAATTTGGTTTTATGTTTTGCGATGAATCACACTCCCTCTCCCTTTACCATCGTCATTTCATTTTACCTACAATTCCCGTATCGCCCAACAACAACTCGTTCGTTGCTCTCGTTCGTCTATTCAAGGAAATTATATAAAAGCATTGGGAATAACAGAAGAGGGAGGGAGGAGAACACACGCATAATATGTTGCAACAAGTGGAACGAAAAATCTAATAACGTACTCATCAAACGTGAAACACTCGCTAATCTGAAATGCTGCCAAACGTGATTATGAAAAAAAAAAAAGAAGAAAAAGTCAACGAAAAATGTGTGATAACTCGATTATTCTATTTTGATTTATTTCATTATATTATTTAGCAATTTTATTTTATTTTATTTTATTTTGACGTTACAAGCAGAGTCATGCGATTAAGAGATAACCAACGGGTTAACGTATGAGAATGCGGTACGATGCGGTACGAGGTGTTAACGCATGTCTCTCTCTCTCTCTCTCTCACTCACTCTCTCTCTCTCACGTGCCTCGGGGAGTCATTTAAATTTTGTTTATGCTCGGCACTTTGGAAGACGTAAAACACGATATCTCAATTCGGTGGCATAATTTTAGCAGGCCTAGCGCCTCGCGTTACGATTATGGCGTAATCATATCGGATTGTTATTATGGCTGATGGCTCAGCAGGGGACTACTGCGAAGGCTTATCTTTGAAATATGCTGATAGACCATCCTCTGTGGGAGCAACAGAGCCCCTTTTTCCTCCTCCGATAGCTTCCCTACTTCTCGTATTTTAGCCCTCTTTCTCTTCTCCTCTACTCTCTCTCAACATCAACATTCCGTTTCTTTAAGACGACGCTTTTGCTTTATCGCATACGACGAAAGGGCTCCAAGAAATTGCTTAAGAATCGTTCCGCACCCTTCATTCTGTTTTCTTCTTTTATCGTACGACCAAAGATTTTCAATTCGCATTTTCAAACTTGCAATATTTGCGATCTGTATGTGAATAAATTGTTTTATAATTGCATAATGTAATTTAACAAATGATTTAACTTTTATTTCAATTTGTTTTTTTGTAAAGAGCATGTAAAGTTAGGTTAAAGATAAGAATCAAGGATGTTTGAAGGAATGAAGACATTAAAAGTTTACCTTCTCATAGGTGAAACGGACCCAAAGAGATAAAGATCAATTCCTTACCACTAAAATCCAAACACTAGGGGGTTCACTATTGTCCCGCAAAGCCGTCACTGCCGACATCATCAACGTTCTCGTCACGGTGACGTCCATATTAGACATTAGACTACCAAATAAGTGGGTACGCGCCGATCAGGGGTTCGTACGACTCAGAGGTAACCACCCCCATGTGGCACCCGCATGCCGCCCCCTGGGGGATGCAATCAGAACGTTTCAATCAACGATCGCTCCGTGGGGGTGGTCGAAATAGGGCCGAACGGGGACGCGGACGAAAGGGGCTGAAACTACCCGACGACTAGGACGAACTGAGTTTCGCGATTACTCTGATAACCAACGGGCATTAAATCTTCGACCAAAGAGGGCGGAAACCCCTTCTGCTCTTTGTCACTGGAGCGGTTTTAAGGCTGTGACTCACTACGACGCGTTGGTTTGAACTTTAAAGTGGATGCTTAGACAGACCTCTCTGTTAACAACCAAATCGAAAATTAATTCATTGATATTGATCTGTTACAAGTGTGTAATACTTTTAAGACAACTTTCTGTTTTTCAATATTCTATCACTATCATTCTTTTTGAGAAGATTACAGATGCAATACCATATGTACATATATACGTGCATATGTAATTAAATAGAAATTTTTAATCGTCAATAGAAGAACAAATTTTCGCAAAGGAACTGTTGAACCCATAGAACCTATACCCAGTTTAGATATCGTGAACGGCTAGTTCGAGGGTACTAATTCGTTTCAACGTAATTGCGATGTAAGCTTTCGAACAAAAGAAAAATCCAATCAACGAGAAAGTGATTGAGGTCCATGAAAACGTTGTCTTGCTGCTGTAGTCAGTCGGTCGGTCAGTGATTCCATCGTGGTTCCTGGCCCCTTGCATGTGCGTGCGCGCGAGAGAGCTAACGTTCACTTACAAATCTACTCTAAACATATGTGTATGTGTATGTGTGTGTGTGTGTGTAGAATGACGCAAGCGCGCGCGCATTCGTACGCACATACCCGTAATCCGTGCGGACGCGAATGAATGGCAAATGAATAGGGCGCGGCGTCACAACGAAAAGTTAATCACGGCTCACCATATACTTGTAAAGGCGGGGACTGTGGGGGAGGTGGGTTAGGCGCGCGTAAAAGAGAGAGAGAGAAAGAGAGCTTGAAGGGGGCCGTCAGCAACCTCCCTAGTCTCTTGATTACATGGGCGTACCCCGATCGCGGCTACGATTCACTCACTCGCTGGGTACGTACGCTGCTGGCATCAACGCGAGCGAACTGTTTCGCAGAAACCTATACGCGTGTGTTCTAGCACAAGCGAACATGTTTTTTGCCTTTTCTCTCTCCAACAGGGTGTTTCTTTCTCCTTCTTTTCTTTTTTCTTTTTTTTTGGCCCATATGGTATTGTTTCGTCTCATCTGTTTATTCTCTTTCTTTTTCTTCACCGAGTGAGTCCCTTTTACTACAGTTAGAAAACAATTATAATCACCTAGAAATGGTTGAAATGATTAGGGAGGGGTACGAATATCATCTAAAACTTTTGACGCAAATCTAATCGTACCGTCTGTCTATTATCTGTCCATTAATCTGTCTATATTTATATTTATATTATAGAATAATGTTCGATTAACTTGAACCGATTAGTGAGATGAACGAATAATGAGATGCATGTTTTGATGTTACTTGTGTTAGACCGATTTTCTAAATTTGAGAGAGATAGTGGAAAGAGAGAGAGAGAGAGAGAGAGAGAGAGACGGAATTAGATAGATGGAGTGCAGTCAGTAATAGATTGCTTCTATCCTTTAACAGGATACTTACTTGGATTACATAACTATATCGTGTAGAGCAATTACTATAATGGCTAGCGGCTCTATTTATTTTATTTTTTTTAAATTTTCTTTTATGATGAAACGCGACTAGAATCTCGATAGGTATTAGATTAATTTTTCAATTTGTTTTCATTCTTTTAAAAGAGAATTAATTCAATCGTATGACACAGCTGTCGTGTTCGTAGGGTAATAGAAATCTCCTTTTGCGCCAATAAAATTGACTTTCAAGTGGTACTGACCGAAGATAAAAAGGATGTTGGGGATATATGAAACGATAAATCTCGTTACAAGGATTATCAAATCCTGCGTAGTAATTATTTGTTTGATCTATTCGATCTATCCTATCTACATTGAATTCAAGTTCAACGAATTGGTGATTGGTCTGTTTTTTTTTTTCTTTTTTTCTCTGACGCGTATGCAATTTTGTACGAGACTCTCTCGATTTTGTTGTTGGTTGCTTTTCTCAACAACAAGCAAAGGATGGAAGGATGGAAGGATGGAAGGACAATAAAGATCGAGTACCGAGTTTGCGTATCTACCAATTTCATTTGACGACGCATTTTTCATGTTGCTCAGAAAAATGCGTCATACGTTGGTCCAATCGTATGTTGTAATGTGTATGTAGTACTTTAATGAAATGGCGCCCGACTTCCTCACCCTCATGGGGCTTCGATTGTTTAGGAAGGCCTTGTAGTTTTTCAATATCTAAGATTGGATTGGTATGGGGACGAGAGGATTCTCAGACCGTGGAAAGATATTGATATCGAATCTCCCTCTCTCTCTCTTTTTCTTTCTTTTCGTAAATCCTTTCGTTCTCGATAAAATTTACTCCAGACGCACGTATTTTAGATTTATTGATCATGTGTGTGTGTGTGTGTGTGTTCGTCGGACCAATACGATTTTACATATTTTATATGAGACTTTCTTCTTGGTTTATTTTTCTTTTTCTTTTATTATTAATAATCTATTTATTATTTATAAAAAATAATTGTATTGAGAGTAGATTTGAAGATTTAATGATTTTATAAATTGAAAGGGAACTAATATATATCTATATATATATATTTGAAAAATATATATATTAAAATTATATTATAATTATTTATTATTATATTAATTTATATTAAAATATATTATAATAAAATATATATTTTAGAACTATATATATATATATATATATTTGAAGAACATCGTGTTGAGCGTAGATTTATTCTAAATATTTACAGTATAACATGCAAATGAACTTGTACTTGCACATGCACTTCCAAATGCATTTGCATATACGTGTATATGATGATAAGAAAAATGACAGAAATCTCATAAGGATGTTTTTTTTTTCTATTTTTTTTTTCTTTCTTTCTATTTTGTCAAAAAAAGTAGGATTGCCGGCGAACGCACGTACGCGTTGAAAAGTTTCGAGGGTTAACTCGATTTCAAAGATTGTTCTATTGGCAGTGAGTGCCAACCGGCAAAGTGAATTGTAAAGTAATTGCATAAGATTAGTAGTGCCGGGCTTGGAAGGCACTCTGTCGGTTACTTCCAGTTCAATGAGTCTCAACGACTTTACTTTGATTCGTCCTCAGTCACCCCCGCCGTAAGCTCTCCGATACTATCTCCCTCTTTCTCCTTTTCCTCCTCCTTCTCCTCCTCCACCTCCCTTTCTATCTCTTTTCCCGTTCTTCTTCCCTTTTCCTCCTTCGCTTTTATCCACCGTTCCTCCGCTTCTTCCACGTCCTCGCCCTTCCCACCACTCACTTTGTGTCCCATCTGCATTTCATCGGGCTAATTTGTTGAGATACCGCTTGTCAATATTTCAGTCTTTTTTACCCCATTGGCTCGAATAAAAAACGAATGAGTAAACGAGAGTAAAAAAAGAGAGGAGAGAGGAGTGAGAAGGATGCGACGGGAGGAGGGTATATATTGCGATTTCCAAGCGGATAATTGCTTCCCGTTTATCTAAGTAAAAAATATCAGGAACCCTTCAACGTCCTGCACAGAGTAGATTTACTGGAAACTTTTTTAACGCAATATAATTAATTAAACGAACTTCATTAACCTCGTATTAATTTACGATACTATGAGAACCCAGTAATTATCAAACATATACATATATGTACATCTAACATATTCTTACGTGACACAAACATAAATTGAAAAGAAAAATGAAACTATTAGGTCGAGTCATAAGTAACCTTCCGATGCGGTTATGTAGAATCTATTTTTCGTATTTATCTATTATAAGTCACCGAAACAAATGGATTTTCAATATCTTAATATATATAAATTATGTGTCCCGTTGTTTGTCCGCAATGGACTCCTAAACTACTGAACTGATTTTAATCAAATTTTGCAAATTGTATGCAGTTTTATCCAACTTGAAAGATACAATAGTTTATATCTCAATTTATAATCGCAATTATTATTTTATGACTCGTCCTAATATTATAATTTGATTTTTCTTTTAGAAAAGTCCCAGTCAATCTTATTTTTTTTCAAATACAGATGTACGTAATAGGAAATGAAAAAAAGAAAAGAAAAGAAAAGAAAAGGAAATTCGAATGAGCAAAAAGAAAGGTAAGATGAAAAGAAAAAAAAAAGAGAAAAGGTAGAGATGGAAGAGAAGTTGGTACGATTGGAACGCAGCCCTCGTCCCAATTCTAGAAACGTGTACGAGTGGAGAAATTCGCCGACTGCGAATGGATTTGCGACAAGGTGACGGAGAAACGGACCAAGAATTCTGATAAGAAGCACTCTCTTTTTCCTTCCTTCATTTCTTCCTTCCTTCCTTCGTTCATTCGTTCGTTCGTTCATTCGTTCGTTCATTCGTTCGTTCGATGCTCTTTACGCGATGTCTTTTCCTTTGCTTCAATCTTCTTTTTTTCTTTTTTTCTTTTTTTCTTACTCGTTTCTATTTCTTTCGTTTCTCCATAGATATACGAAAGAGAGAGAGAAAGAAAAGGAGAGACTATTTCATGAAGGAAAAGGACAATATGTTTCAAGGTGGGATAAGAAGAGAGAAAGAAGCTACTACTGACAATGTCCAAATAATGCTTGCCCTAGGCATCTTTTATATATATATATATAGGGTGAAACCCGTTGAAAGCTAATGTCCGTGATAACACCATAGACCCCATATCCCTTCTTCTATTAACCTTCGATCTCTACGTTTATACTTTAGCTCATTTATATCGGAAATGCACTTGCATCCAAGTCAAAATCTTTCTTTTATCATTTGACTTATTTAATTTTGTGTGTGTGTGTGTGTGTGTGTGTGATAAAAAAATTCTATATGAAAAAAGATAAATCTGAAATACTAAACTATTATTATATATTTATTTTCAAGGATGTATAATCGTTTCTCATCATTTTGGCATTCCCGACAGCCGATTAAGGGCTTGATGAAAGGGAAAGAGAAAAAGGGGGCAAGGAAGGGATAGGCTTTACGAGGCGATATATTCGTTGTGTCAACGATTTAGAGAAAAGTGGGGTAGCACGGTACTCGACTTAATTCGACGAGCACGAACGACGACGACGATGACGACGACGATGAGGTGACGACGGGATACGGATGAAGAGTAATAGGAAGCAGAGAAAGTACAGGAGATGAAGGAAGATGAAGAGGAGGAAAAGGAGAATTCAGGAGGAGTTTGCTTTTGGTTGTTTCTCCTTTTCTATTCTTCGTCTTGCTCTGTCCGCGGTTTTCTAGGGTCGTCGTGCGTAGGGTTTGACTCTGTCTCTCTCTTTCTCTCTCTCTCTTTCTCCCTTTCTCTTTCTCTGTTTAGGGGTTGGCTAATGAAATATCCGTGCTAGTTTAACCGAGTTACAAGCACTGTGAACCACCCCAAAGAGACGAAAAGGACGACCCCAACGTGGGGCAAGCAAGCAAGCAAGCAGCTCTCTTTCTGCTAGCTACAACAACGAGAAAACATATTGTTCAGGAATATATACACTTCCAAATCTTACCACCCCATATATACAGTTATCTATTCCGACAGGAGCTGGATTTTTCAAAGGCGATGAGTGGGGTCAGCGTCATGTATCCTCGTAAATCCTTTTAGCGAGTCAAATGCACCAAGTGAGTACTCTTCTATGTCGGACGTGCTTGGCGTCCATGAAAATCCATCTGTTTGCCACTATACTCCTCTTCTGCTCCTCTATGCTTCTTATTTTTCTTCATCATACCTTTTGATATACCACAAGTTAGAAATGGTCAAGTATGACTTCTATACGATCCATTCGAAGTTGCGCAAGTGGAAGATTTCATTGTTGCTCTAACGTCAGTCTATTCTTAGTGGCATCATTTTCCTTAGAAGATACTAAGTCGAAAGGGTTCAACAAAGCTGAAATTGTAGTGATAGAAATCAAGTGTAATATTAGAAGGATATATCGTGTTATTGTTAAATAGAGCAAGTAAGACAACATATATATATATATATATATATATATATATATATATATATATATATATATATATATATATATATATATAATATGTATTTGACAAACGTAAATGAAAAAGTATGTGTAAATTATTTATTATCAAATATTAAATCATCTTATCGATTATTATCTTAATAATATTACTATATTCTAAACTTATTACACATATTCAACATATCAGAATACTAAGGAGGAAATTTGTAGCATGCTTGATACGTAGTTACTAGAATGTGTACATATATAATATGTACTTCTATATATAGAATATATAGGATGTTACGTTTTGGAGGATATCCAAGGCACAGATACGCGTACTACCTGCGTGTTGTGGGCAAGAGCACCCACTGCGTTTTCTCCCACGCTCACCCTCACCCCTTGCTAGAGTTTAGATCAACGCGAACCGACCGCTTGTATACTGCGTAAATGCTTAATACGTTGCATTAACTCGATCCATCATGCGAGAAGCATCGACTTAGCGTGTATAATGTGTACATATCACGAGACCAAATACACACGCGGTCCTCCACTCGAATTAGAGCTCAATGAACGCGGATATATGTCGTATTACATGAAATCCCATTAGCATTTAAAAGAAACAAAAATAGAAAACAAAACTCAATACATATATGTTTAAATTGATCAATTAATTTTTCTTTCTGTTATATATATATATATATATATATATATATATATATATATATATATATATATATCATTTATAAAACTACGAGAGAGTAAAAGGTAATTCCCGTTTTTAGAAAATAAATATTAAATCGAAGAAGGTTCTCGTTTATGTTTAATAATTTGATATAAGTATTAAAAATGTTTTCAGATCTTTTTTGTTGGTTAGGACATATTTGTAGATGTATGTTTTTTGTTTTTTTTTTTTCTTTTTGTCGCTCATTAACCTTGTCTAAATACAGTTCGGACGGCAAGTGGAGTGTATTAAATTTAAATAAAAATACCGGCAGCCGTGTTCACAAGCCAAGCCTATAAATCAGTGGGACGGTCCAGCCGAGCGGGCAGCTCCGAAGAATAATACCCCATATTTATGCTCTTCTCCGTAAAAACCTCATCCACCCTTTCTCTCTCTCTCTCTCTCTCTCTTCTATACCCGTTTCACCTTTCCCTATTTCACTCGTGTTCTTTCTCTTTCTCTCTCTTTTTTTCTCTCTGTCCATGCGAACCGTTCCGTATCGCGACGTTTTTCGCGATAGCAGTACCACGACGACATAAAAAGTCGGACGATTTTTCCTAGAAAAATCTCCGTATACACACACACACACCGACGTAAAATATTATCCAGAGAAAAAAGGGCCCAGTAGAAAATTATGAATTTATTAGATCTCGGATAGGGGGAGCATGAGGGCGGTGAAGGGAACACGCTCGATTGAATTTAGAGCAAAACGCGTACTATCTGTCTGTCCTTATTCTATCATTCTTCTTCTTCTTCTTCTTCTTTTCTATTCTTTGTGGATCTGTATAATATTTTTCAAAAAATATGAAGATGAAATTGAAAATAATCTAAATTCATGGATACAACGTTGGATACCTAAAGCCCTTTCGTGTTTCTTTATTTTTTTTTTTTTTTCTACCAACGAGATTCTCATGCAAATATTTATCCATAGAAAAGCTAGGAATACTTTGGTTATTCTGTTTTAACGTTTAAGATAAGGTTGACGGTAGTAAATATACTATTGTATGCAAGGGCTTTAATTTATGTTCTCGCGAGAGGATACACAGTTACTCTTGGACGCCGTACGTGCATCGGGATATGGACGTGGCTTAATCTATGCTCACGAGCTCCGGGCATTCAGGGTGTGGCACTGCTTTGCTTGCTTGCATGCTTTCTCAGCATATATCTATATATGTGTGTGTGTGTGTGTGTATGTGTGTTTGTGTGACCGGGAACAGTAATGAGCACGACGACAGGATAAATCACTCCTTCCTCCCGCGACGAGGATAATCATAATCCCTCGCGATCCTCTTCTCGAGAGTCCTCGCGTGGCTCGCGTGGATCGAGCTGTATTTCTATTTCTCTCTCTCTCTATCTATCTATCTTTCTCTTTCCTTTCTTTTCTTTACACCCACTAGTCTACTCTCAGCTCGAGCTACCGAATTCATTTTCCCTCTGATTCCTTCCGTCTCCTGAGAAATTCCACGCGACAGAATTCTTCCCTTCTTTTTCTTCTTCTTATTCTTCTATTTTTTTCTTTTGCTTTTTCTTGCAGTAAGAAACTCCTCGACACCTTAGCGTCTTGGGAAAATCTTTAAGGAAGACCTTCGAGAAAGATAGAAAAGACAGAAATAAGGAGGGTAAAAATAAAGGAAGACACAGAACAATCTTGTGATAATGAGAAAGAGATAGAGAGAGAGAGAGAGAGAAGGTCATTGCTTTAGAAAAAAAAAAAAAATTTCTAATTAATATAGTTATTAAAAGCGTCCCCGATGGAAGTCCCAGATAATTTATCTCGATTATCTTACGAAACTCGTTACCTTCTTTCTAACTAAAAAAAAAAAAAAAAAAAAAAAGAACAAGTGTATATATATATATAGCTGTATATATACATAAGTAATGTCTCCTTTCTCGATTAAATATTTTGCTCAGGTTTTATATCGTACTTTTGGATTTTCGTCTCTCGTGCAAAATCGTGGATGGATCTAACAACGTTCTTTTTTTTTTTTTTTTTTTCTTCAAATGGGGGATGGTGAACTTAAACGAGAGGTAATGTCCTTCCGTGTCATTTCCAGGCCTCCTTACGAGCACGTTAACGGCATATTTTTGTCGGCCGTAACTCGGCTTTATTGGACAATTAACGTTTTAGCCCTTCTCTCCTCCCCCCCCCCCCGAAACCTATGGGTCGTCATTTTTTTTTCTGTCTCATTCTCTCACACCCTTCTCTTCTTTTTATTGCGATAAGAACTTTGTCCTCTTCGCGTTTTTCTTTTTTCTTTCTTTCTTTCTTTCTTTCTTTCTTTCTTTCTTTTTCGTTTTCTTTTTTTTTTTTTTTTTTTTAATCTCGCATCATGGTACGAGGACGACTATGGGCATGGTCGCAGTGGAATGAGATATTTCGGAATAATGAGCGTGGTTGGGCGTGCCACCGGATAAACTGTATTTATGAGGCTTGCCTACCTCGCAGCTTTCTTCGGATTAAAGTCCTTCCCGATCTACATTACATCGGGTGTAACCGATTCTAACTACGTACCCGGTGTCTTAAAGTGAAAATTCATTCATGATAACTTAAATACAATTTAGATATACACTTCTTATAATAAAACTAGGGGTGTCCCGTTACGCGTTGCTGTGGCTCACAATCAGTCCGATACACACGTCTTTAAGTCAACGAGTTATCTTATATCGCCATCTGTTAGAATCTTATCGAATTAACAGAGATAATTATGACTCCTTGTTAATAAACAAATAATATTGCGATTATAAATTGAGATATAAATTATCGTATCTTTCAAGTTGAATGAAATTGCACACAGTGTGCAAAATTTGATTAAAATTGGTTCAGTAGTTTAGAAATCCATTGCGGACAAACAACGTGACACACGTAATTTTTATATATTATTATAATAAAATATAATGTCATGTAAATTATTATATTATTTTTCTTTTTCAATCGAATTTATTTATCGTCCGTTTAATAAAATGTTTAGAATATTACCACCTATAATAGTATTAAGGTTGGCAACTAAGTAATTGCGAATTTTTCAAACGATAATTATTGGTAAAATTAATTGTCAACCCAATAAGAAGTTCGTTTAATCGTTATCTCTGATAATTATGTTAATGATTATTTGCTTTAGCAAAAGAAAAAGAAAAAAAGATACGAGAGAGATAGTTGAATACAGATGGGCAGGTAGCATTAGTTAAAGCCACAACTCAAAGGGTTAATGATTGTAAACTGTAGAAGGCCAGGAGTTCGCCATTAAGAAGAAACAGGACGTTCGTAGTTCATGCTACAAAGAACGAGAAGGAATATATGTGTGTGTATGTGTGTGCTCCCTTTCCGAGTGAACATTTCTACTTCTTCTTCTACTTTTTCTTCTTCTTCTTTTTCTTTTTTTTCGCGCAACGTGCAAATCTTCCACGAGCTTCTCTCAAAGGAATTTAATGGTTGAGTCGAGGAGAAGTTTGTCATTCCCCGTATTCATAACCGAAGGAAAAGAAGCAGACACACGGTTACTCTTCTCTTTTTACGTGCGTCAGCCGCGCAAACTTTACACGCTGGTACTTTCTTCTTCTTCTTCTTCTTCTTCTTCTTCTTCCCTTTCTTCTTTTTTTTTTCTGAACCTCCCTTGAGCGTTCCTTAAAAGTGGATTCGCGCGATGCACCAACGCCCTTACCCCTGCTTAAGAAATTTTACATTTCGCTTATCGTACATGATATATATATGTATATATACACGGTGACTTATCTTGAATTTATTATTCGACCATAAAAACTCTCGTTTTCATTTATTTTCACACATTAATTCATTTCAATTAATTATATCTATATTTGGTCATTATCTATGAACGTTAATAAAAAAAAAATCTAATACAAGTTAAACGACAAGCTAAAGCATTGTATTACTTTATGAAAGTTCGAAGTTACAATTACCTTAGGGTTAAAGGGTTGATGACGGCCATAGGAGTAAGAGTAGGAGAAGGAGTAGGAGGAAGAGGAGGGTGGTGGTGCGAAAGGTCGCACGAGGGCTAAAGAAGTGGTTGCTGGCATAATTCGTATTGTGGTCGCTCGCGTCTGTACAGTTGCCGCCGCGTCAAAGTACCCCACGTAATCGCGAAGTGAGTTCGCCAGTGAGGGTGGAAGGGAAAGAGAGGGAATAGAGTTACATTCTTCCGGGTGGTTCTTTCAAGCTCGAGTACATTCCGACAATTCTAATTCGTAACCATGGACTCTAAGAGAAAAATAGAAAGAGAAAGGGAGAGTAAAACAGCTTGGAAACAACATACGTTAAAGCGCGCAGGTGCACTTGGTGCGTCCAATACAAAAAAGCCAAGGAAAAACGGGGGATTGTTGTTACATTTCGAAAGAGAAGAGAGAGAGAGAGAGAGAGAGAGTGTGAGTGTCAAAGGTGTAAGAGGGAAATGTGAAAATGGTGAACATGGGGGTTGTACGTACAACGCGATTCTGGTGAGCTCGACGTACGTACGACCGGCTTGATTGTCGCCCGTGCTCGGCTAACAATCACAGTTTGTTATTCGGTCCAATTAAAACATCCTCTCGATTCGACCTCGACGCCAGCAACGAACCACCTTTCCTCTCTTTTCCTTTCTCCTTCTTCTTTTATTTCTTTTTTTGTTTTTTTTTTTTGTTTTTTTATACAAACTCTCATCTACACAAGCCACCCACTCTCCTCTTTCTGTTTCCTTTTAAAAAAGTTCATTGATACAATATGCACGCTACGCAAGCTTGCCTCTATGCCTATATGTGCTTTAAAACCCTTCTACCTTTTTCTCCCTTCTTTTTTTTTTTATACACCAATACTTATTCCTTTCTCTCTTTACCTTTCTTTCGTATAACACGTTGACTTTCTTGTATTATTTTATTCATTATTACTTGTCTTCTCTTCTACCTCAATTCCTTTTTATCAATCTACCTTTACACATACACACACACACACACACATTTATATATATATATATAATTAATTTGATCGATTTCTCTTAGGTAAAACTTCTATTTCCCTCAGTATAATCAAAGTTAAGAAAGTTTCTTTTTCGTTTATCCAAGGTAAAATGTTCTCTAGCAATTTTTCAGCAATGTTGTTTTTTTCTTTCTTTCTTTTTTCTCGTTCGTGGCATTAGAAACAAGCTACTCGAATTTAATGCGATTCCCGTGTACGACCATTCCGCCTGTGTTCTCCTATCGGAACGCCATTTTGGGTTCTCTGTCACCGAGAAGTACACCCTTTCGTCGGCCTTAAGAAGTCCTCGAGTTCCGGCGGACCACTCGAAACTATTTTCGTATCGCTATGAAAAGAAATCGATAAAGCTGGCGGAGGGCGACTCGAGTGAATAGACAAGAAGGGTTCTTCTATGGGCGAACATGACTTTTTAGAAAAAGACTTTGACGTCGTTTATAGTCACGATCCAAATCTTTACCTATTTTTATCTTACGTTTTTTTTTCTTCTTTCTTTTTGTTCCTTTACTTTCTTTTTGTTTTTTTTGGGTGGGGGGGGAAGGGGAGAGGGGTTTCTCGATGACGTAGATAATAGAAATACTTGAAGAAACTTTGATAGTAAATTAGAGATAAAGAAAACATACACAGACACACTTAACTGAAGATTATAAATCGCGGTTGATTTAACGAATTGAAAACCGTGTGAAAACGAACACGCGGCGTTTAAATTCTATGTTCGCCCTTTGATTCGGTACACACGGGTCCTGAGCTACTAGCTTTTGCTAGCTAGCTAGCTAGCTAGCTAGCTGATACACCCTTTTTAGAATCGCAGCACGTGTCAAAGCGCACTTTAAAAGTACCGTTCTTCGATACGAGACGCAAGACGATGATTCGAAACTTTTAACAGGCCAAACAGTGCGTGTTTCGAGTTACCGAGAGATATAGGACCTTTGATGTGCCTTGGTATGCGGGCTCGAGTACATATTATTGTTTTTAGTACAAACATACTTTTATTGACGCAAGGCTAACGTTATTTTCTATACTTTTAAATGGATCTTTACTAAGGTATCGAGAAGAATTATTTTCAAGAAATTTATAATAATAAATTCAGAATTATTAATTAAAGTATTATTATTATTTTTTTTTTTTTAATCAAAATCATTCTATTTAATTTTTTTTTATTATTATTATTTATTATTCTTTCATATTTTTAATTTGAACAAAAACATTTTTCTCATAGATATATATATATATATATATATATGTATAGAATTGTTTTTAAAAACGTCAAATCCAAATTCCTGGCAATTAGAGATAATCGAGTTTATCTTTTTCATTTTGACGGAGAATATGAAAAAAAAAAAGAAAAAAAAACGACTAATGTGTGGATGGATATCCTCCAACGTTTGCCGCTTTTTATGAACGTACGTCGTAATGAGAGAAAATTAATACGAACAAACGAACCAACGAATACGACGACGGGGTAAATGCAGAAATTGTTTCCTGATTTTTCTCAATTTATTTATGAACAGGGGGAGTTCGTTCTCTTCTCGAGCGAAGAACATTCACTACTCGTTATTTTTCAAGTTCTCTCTCTCTCTCTCTCTCTCTCTTTCACTCTCCTTTTTTCTCTCTGTCTCCGTGTCCTCTTCTTTTTCTCTTTCCATAGCTTTTTTCTCACCCCCTCTTCGACAAAAGCCATTATTTTTACTGAGATTCCGTCGGGCGTTTATTTATTTTGTTTGTTTGTTTGTTTGTTTGTTTGCCTTTTTATTTTTTTTTCTTCTTCTTCTTCTTCTCTTCCTCTTCTACTCGCTTTTTCCCCTTTAACAGATAGTAGGATAAAGAATCGCTGCTGATAGCAATATGAAAACGTAGGAAAGCTAAACGAACGCATGGGGGTGGTCGTCGAAAAGGACGAACGATTTACCGCGAAATCGAAGCACGTGTTTCTGGCAGCAGAGCAGAAGCACCACAACACCGTTTGACAATGTTCGATAACTCAAGCAACTCATTCTCTATTTTCTACCCATTTTCTATCTCATTCGATCTCTCTTTTAAATAATATATATACACATACACACACGTACATATATTATTTATTCGTATAAAATAATTGTGGGATTGGTGAAAAAACTTGGACCAACTGGACCGCTTTTCGGGCGACTGCTCTTTTAACCAATTGATCTATCCAGGGCCCAACGACCAATCCTTCTCACGAACGCCCCAATAAGTTTGGCATGAAGACGTTCGTCCCACATAATTAAAAAAAAAAAAAAAGATATCTCAAAACAATCAAAGTATAAATCGTTTTTAGCGATCATTTTTCTAAGTGAAATGAAAAGTGGAAGTTTGTCAGGTAGAATAAGAGGGTGTAGTAGTATTACCGGTAGGTACGGTGCAAAAGGTATTAAAGGGGTTCTTTAATCAGGAACCGCAATTGCAGTCGATCGTGCAAGGGTACAATCAATTATCTGCCAGTATAACCGTCGACTAATCTGTCTAATCCCAAACGCAGAAGGGCAGCCAGCGAAGCGCGGCATACTCGCTCGTCGATCGCAATTACCGGGCTGTGGTTAATAAGGAGATCACCGAGGGGTGATTTCCTGGGACGGAGGTGCACACGTACTACAACTACTACTACAACAGTCATAGAGAGAGAGAGAGAGAGAGAGAGTGAGAGAGAGAGAACTTGGAAACTGAGGGCGTTGGGTGAAGCTGGCTGGTACTATGGTGGATGGGCTTTGAGTTATATGCGCGCACTATCGACAGCTATGGAGAAGCAAAGAGAGTGAGTGAGAGAGAGAGAGAGAGAGAGAGAGAGAAATGGGGGGAGGAAAGGAGATGGAGGAAGGAAACGTAAAGGGAGTTGGTTGTTCGATAGTGCAATGGTGATGGTGATGGTGGTGGTGGTGGTGGTTCGACTGAGAGGAGGGCAGACGCGGACCGGCGAGCACATTCACTCGTCCTGATAATCGGCTTACGGATTGCCAATCATCGGTCAAAGAGCCGACGAGAACTAGGAAGCAGGACGAGCTTTTCTTAGAACCTTCTTCTTCTTCTTCTTCTTTTTCTTTTTCACATTTTTCCTCTCGTCTTTCGTTCTTTTCCTGATTCTTGTACTTCTTCTTCTACTACTACTACTACTACTACTACTACTACTTTTTTCCTTTCTTATTCTAAAAAGTTCTTCTCTTTTTCTCCCTGCCTCAGTTTGTATTCTTTTTTGATTGATTGATTGATTGATTGATTGATCGAACCTTTTTATTCGTAATATCATTAAAGAAAAAATTTGTATTAGTTTATAAATGTAATATGATTTGAACTATTACAATTTTGTAAAAACAAAAAAAAAACAATATTTCTGTGTACAATATTTGATCAATTATAATTCTTGTTACCTTTGCGATGTATGATATCCATTGAACGAAAAACGAAATGTTTCCTCGTTGGCTACTTATAATATATCTATCGATAATTAAAAGCATCCGATCGAACATTTTCAATGTGTTCGAAAGGAGAAAGAAAACGTGGTTGGTAGGGGGAGGAAAGGGGGGAGGGTGATCGTCGATACAACGAAGCCTACCAACAGAATGTCGGAGTGCTTCTAATTAATTAACACCTAGCCCACGAAAACTAGGCACCACTGGTGGTGGTGGTGGTAGTGGTGGTGGTGGTGGTGGTGTATGGTGGCTATAACAACCTCTAATTAGTGGGAGCGCGCGGTAATTAGTGTTTACACGTCATTATCGGTGATCGAATTCGACGGAATCAATTATAAAATATGTCGGCCATTTGTTGGCATTCGTGAATTACGTGCGTGCGTCAGAGCTTGCGTATGCGTGAGTGTATCCCTGTGAGTTTCAACGAGAAATACATACATGCACACATTCATACACGTGTATATATATAGAGAGAGACAACATATATATATATATACTATAGATGAAAGAATACGTTTGTAAGAGGACGGGAAGCTGGGCGTAACACTCTCGACACCTTTGAAAGCACTCGTCTCCTACAACCATACCTCTCATTCCATCTCCACCTCCACCTCCACACCTCTTGGTACTCTGCTGCTTCTCCAACCTTTGCTAGCGTCGATCTCTTGTCTCTCTTTTCCAGCGAAAGCTGGCTCAGCTTGACCCGCATCGTCGAATCGGCAATTTCCGGCTCGGTTGAAATAAAATTTCACCGTCGAAAGAAAGAAAAGGCAGCAGCAGGAAAAGGAGGAGGAGGAGGAGGAGGAGGAGGAGGAGGAGTGTGTGCGGCTTGTGGAACGTCGGCGGTGGTGATAATTATTGTCGACCAATTAGGACCATTTCGACGGCACCGATAAAAAGAACCGATGGAAGAAGAAGATGAAAGAAAAAAAAATGAGAGACAAAGAGAAAGAAAGAAATAAAGAAAGAGGAAAAAAAGAAAAAGAAAAAAAAAGAAGAAGAGGAGTCCATGTGGACGGTCGATTTTTACGAGAAATCAGCGATTTTCCACCCATCCATCCCTCACCCCCATACGGTCTTTCCATTATTTTTTGTCTTCCTTTTTCTCTCTCTCTCTTTCTCTCTCTCTCTCTCCCTTTTCTATCTCCATTCTTTTTCCCTTTTTTTCCTTTCCTCTTCCTCTTTCACTTTCATTCTCCTATTCAATGAGATCCGAATCGAAGCTACCCTTCACGTTAGAGTCAGTTCGAAGGTGGAACAGAGGGTAAACACTTGTAGATTTGGTGCACGTTGCCAACGAATGGGCAAATAATTGGTGAGTTTCGCGAATCGAGTTGGTTGGTTGGGTTGGTTGGTTCGTTGGGTTGGTTAGTTGGGTTAGTTGGTTGATGTACACGAAATCTCTATCCCCCACTCTGTACTCTTTATCTCTCTCTCTCTCTCTCTCTCTCTCTAAACACTACTATACATTCTCGATCTCTCGTTCTCCTGACTAGAACTCTTTCGGCTTTGAAAGTACTCTCGTACTGTCTCTCTCGTTCGTGGCACGTCGCTACGTCGTAGAACTGAATGTTGGCATGATTGAAGCCTCCAATGGTGTACGACCAACTGAACGCGCTTGGAATTTCTGATGACCCGTGAAATCTGCGAACACGTGGTGAACTAGGGGTGTATGGGTGGAAGGGAAGGAGAGGACTGTTTGGAGGGTGTTAGAGGTACAGACATTGAACAGATTATTATTTTAGAATATTCGATATACAACGACCTTTTACACTCCATTACAATCGTTCATCTCGCGATTTTCCGCGTTTCGAATACGTAATAAATTGTTTTATGTTCAAAAATATACGCGCCATCGTGCTCATTTTATTAAATAGATTTACATTTTCTAGTTTAACGATAAACCAAGGAACTTTAACTTCTAGGATTTTTGTACAAACACACCGGGTCATCCAACACGAGCACGAGAGAGAAAGAGAAAGAGAGAGAGAGAGAGAGAGAGAAAGATCAGGTCGATCGAATTTCGTCCCTCGGAAGCCATTATCAGGTGGATCGATTCTCGAGATAGTGCCGTAAGGCCTATCGATAACGAGGCGAAATACTTTAAACCGAGTCTGATACATCGTACCCCGGGGGAAGGTTCCTCCGTTGAAAGTTCTAAAACACCCGCGATAAAATCCGTCCAAGTCATTCCGTCGTACTTTACGACCTGATGAACATCCCTTTTATATTTCTACCCTTGGAAAGGGTCTTCAAAACTCTTCTCTTCTCTTCTCTTCTCTTCTCTTCTCTTCTCTTTCTCTCTGCTTTTCTTCTATACTTGTTAAGTCAAATTTTTCAAACGGATACGATACGAAATAAAGTGAATTTTCTTCTTACCTCCTGTTGCCCATAATAATTCGATCATCTCAGCAACAACAACAACAACAATATGGACCATGGACAAACTTTGTTTTAACGTTTTACTTCCATCTGCTAGGAAACTCGAATCGTTCGTTTCTCTGCGTGAACGCACGGTGGTCCAGGAGAACAAGAGGGCGAGACACGAGACCCTTTATACTAGCCGGAATCAAATTCTCCAAGCTGAGTTAAGGCTCCACACGAACTCGTACGAGTAGCTAGGAAATGTCGTGCGATGTCAAAGCAGTTGACACGTCGTTGTACCCTTTCCTTCTCTCTCTCTCTCTCTCTCTCTCTTTCTACCCTCCTATTTTCCCCTGCCCCCCTCCCCCTCCCTCCCCCTGCTCCCTTCCCTCTTTGGTTCCATTATTTAGCCAACACCGGAATACGCGAGAGGGGGTCTTCTCTCTCTCTCTCTTCTTGGGGGTGTGTTTCAGGAGCTGTGATAGACGCCACACTGAGAGGATGGGAAGAAGGGGAAGCTAGAGGTCTAAACTCCGATTCAGGAAAATATATGCGTGGTGTGTGATTGACGCCTACACGGAACGACACAACCTCCTCGACCCCTTGTGCTTCTAAACAGAACTGAGCTAGGGCTTCGATAGACCCATTTCTCATAATGGACCAATTCACTAGCATTGCCTAAGAACGCGTTGAAAAATCTCTTTTTCAAAACAATAGTTCGAGTACTTGAAATTATTAATAAATTAAATTGCATATTTCTATCATTTTGTTTTGATATTATAAATTATAGTATTTAGATGATTAAATTAACCATTATAATAAATACAATTATAAAAAAATGTCAATTTAAACGGGTCCAAATGAAAAAGTAACAAAGGTGTGATACGGTGATTGTAAGATGTCAGGTATTAAGATTATTATTAGTTCTTCCTCTCGCGAGAATTTAGGCAAAGACCATGATGAAAATTGGTAGGTACTTTAATATTAAAAAGTCTGTATATAGTATTGTTAGCGCGCACGGTAGGGCGTGAATTGTGGCGAAGGGGTGTGTCCCCCTTTTTGCTATGTTAGGGTCGGCCGGCCGAGCAACGTGGTGGTGGTGATATATAGGGTACGTGCAATAGTATGAGAAAGAGAGAAAACAAGAGAGAAGTGGGGGGTAAATAGTTGTTGCGCAAAGGAGGAGCTTTGAGAGTATACGGCTCGTGTTAACTGGTGCTAAGTGAATCTGTGGCTATGCTTTGGGAACGCATTTTCTCGAGGGTTAAAAACACCATCCGAACATCATTGAATTTCCTATAGGACCAATTCTATTTGACGTACCGTTTACAGGAGGGACATCCCCTAACTTCATTTCTTTAGTTTAGAGTGTCACAAACTTATACACTCTCTCTCTCTCTCTCTCTCTGTCGTTCCATCTGATTATGTAAATATTCTAAATGTCAATTTGATTTTTCTCTTTTACATTTTTTGCTTGTTTTTACTCGTCGAATAATACTTTTTTCTCACAGTCCAATGGTTACTTTCATATTATGTTGTATTCATTTTAATTCGCATATTACGAATTACGTATTAATTTATTTGAAACCGAGTAAATATAATAAATAAATGTGACAAACTTTTTTTTCAATAAATAAAAAATGCTTGTTCGTCCGACGATCATTTTAAAATTATATTACAGATATGACAAAATAAAAAAACAGAAATTCAATCGAAAGAATCGATCTTATTTAAATTATTATGAGATAAATAATAGTAATATGATAGTAATTCATAATTATTCTTATTCGTAATGTTTACGAATGCCATGGGATAATTTTTTTCTATAAAAATCAACAGATCTGAATTGCATTAAACAAAGCCAGTAAAATTCGTGATACTTCGATTTAATGATATAACGTGAAGAGAGAGAGAAAGAGGGGGGAGTGGGATGGGATATCGATGTCAGGATAAAATCACGATAACTATAGATATGTGTAGGTAGCATGCGAATGTGCGTATAATAAATCGGATTACTCGATATGCTGGCTGGCCATATGCTTGGATGAAGAGTAAGAGGAGGAGAAGCAGGAGGGGTGCAGACGGTCGAGCATATTGTTGGGACGAAAGGGGGTTGGAGGATGGGAGAAGGTTGCACCGAGAAGGATGGTCACCCTTCGTAAGCGCAGGGGGTAGTGAGATCGCGCGTTATGGTGCCCTAATGCCTCGCCACTGTGGGATAGTTAGACTATCATCTGTGTCTGCAAGAGCGCACAATTTTGGAGGGGGTGATTTGAGCTCAACCTCCCTCGTTTTCGAGCGTAACGAACGTAAGCTTCACGTCGAAACGATCTCTTCGATTTACTTCGATGTCCTACTATTGCATAGATATATTCATAGGGTACGTCATGGTTCATGCTCATTTTCAAAATGTTTATTCTACATCACATGTTTTAATAATTCAATTGAAAAATAATTTTAATCATTTTAGGTTTCGAGTGTGTACATATATAAGGATATTATAAATACATTTATTAGGAAATATCGATCGATTATCAATTCGTTCAGAGTTTATCATTCTATACATATTACAGATTCACTAGAGATGATAGGTAAACCTTGCAGAATGGTCGAGTCGATCTGAAGGTACTCGTTAGTAAATCAGAACCCTCTTCGAAAGGGAAGTAGCTCCAATCAGAGGCTACTAATAATTTCTCTCCCCAAAAGCAACCTCGTGCCATAGCAATAATCATTCCTGATCCCTTTCCCCTTTTCCTCCAACTCGAATCACACACCATCACCACTAACACCACTCCTCGTCGTCATCATTTCCACCCCCTCCACATAGGGACTAATCGTTCGGTCTCGCTAATGATTTATAACCGACGATCGTAAGCGTATACGATAGCAAAGCTACTACTCGTTTTCGATAGGAGCTACGTATAAACGTAAAGACGCAAGTATTCGTAAATAAGCGCGCTCGCGCGCGCGCGCGCGCACCAACCGGAGAATCCTGTTGGGGACCCCCATGGCGTTTACACCGTGGGATTGGGACAGGATTTCGTACAGCTACGAGTGCCGCACTTCGAGTTCTCGAGTACCCCTGGACTCGTGCAACGACACCAGCTTCCGGCTGGGTACCACGAGACTTTTTGTGAGAACCCTCCGAGCCCCCACGACAGCTCAAAGACAAAAGGGGTTTGTCTTCCTCTCTCTCTCTTTCTTTTTTTCTCTTTTTCTCTTCGTCCCTTGGCTTGTGCCATTTTTCCTATTCGAACCAACACATGTTGACATGTGTCTTACTCATTTCTTTGTTAAATAATTCGCATCAACGTGTTAAATATAATCATTTTTGACAAAAATTATCCACCGTTCTCATAGATTATGAACACTTCTTTTTTTTTTTTTGGATCAAATAATAAAATAAATTCAATGACCGGACAATGGGGGAAAAGTTAGAGTCACCATTGATATTCCATAAAGTTTCTTCCACATCCGGAGATTTGTACGTCTCTTGCCTAACGGCCCCAGGTTATAGGGTCAACAGTCAGGGCCGTAAGCAGACAGAGTAGTAGGGTCAAGCCGAAAAGTGGATACGATCTATTCCGAGTCAGACGTTCCATGGTCACGTTCCGCGGTTGTAAATCTCCCTAATTCGCTCGTTGAAAGTCCGGAGGCGTCACGAATGCTATTTGACCTGACGAATGCTCGCGAGTTTAATGAAGCTATATAGGTCGGCATTGTCGAGAAACTTAGTTTTCGGAACTCGGCTTGGTAAGATTCGCGATGCGATTAAACTTCAGTTCTGGTCTTCGTTAATTTGGCTTACTGCCAGTACTCTGTGTTACATGTTTTACACACACATACACATGTGCGTTTTTACTTTATTGTAAAAGTAATGAAAAAAAATTCAAGAGAAAACATTAAATTACATATTTTTCCCATAGTTTGTAAATTTGTAACATTTTATATTTGACCATAGTTATATAAAATACAAACATTTTAGGAATTACAAGATTTTACAAACATAAATTGCTGAAGAAAACTTTTATTCATGTAATAGTAATGTAACTGCAGAATAGAAATGATTAAAGATTTATTTCTTTTTTTCTCTCTCTCTCTCTCTCTCTTTTTTTCTTCATCTTTCTCTATTCTTAAAGTAAATAACCCAAGAAAAAGTAGAATTTCATAGCGAGTAGTACGATCGTATACCTCCTGCGCGTTTTCTATCTTAATTGGAAATTATTAAGAACCTTGCCCCGGAGTCGTTGTAATGAATTGTGTTTAAAAAAAAGCTTGGTTTTCTTTCTGTTGTACTCTAAAAAGTACCGTAGAGTAAGTTCTCCTGGCAGACTTCAAAATTACTTCGAAAACGCTTTAAAGTACTCGAGAGTGCACTTTTCTGCCGACTGTACCGTACAGAGCCAGTCTCTCTCTCTCTCTCTCTCTCTTTATTTCTTTAACTCTCTCACTCTTTGCTTCACTTCAGTTTCTTCGGGTAGCGCACAGGTAACCGCACAAAAATCTCGACGCATTCAACGAGGGCGGATAGCTTCTCATATTACGCCGGCCACCATAACGGAATTGCTTTATTAGATAGCTTTATCTTCCTTTCTCTCTCTTTTCCCCAACCTCTCTCTCTCTCTCTCTCTCTGTCTCTCTCTCTTTCAGTCTCTTTCCCTTCACCCTGTTACTACCTTCTCTCGACGATCTGGTACGGTTTGCTAGCCACGTCGTCCGTCGTTCTGTTGCTAACGAGACAGCTCGCGAGGAAGCGGGACAACCGGCGTGTCCACCCTAAGCTTACCTTCGAAGACCGAACGGAGCTACCTAAATGCGTCCACCGGACCTACTAAATCAAGATGTACATTGGACACGGTGTACACAGCGGTTGGTTGTGTTATCCATGCTTATGAAACATTGATTTCACGCGGCTGGGACGAGACTTGAACAAGACCGAGACATACACCGCACTGGTTCTCTCACGGCAATATATTATATATATATATATATATATACATATATACATACTTATGCATATACAGGGTGTACCTTAAGTATTTTCTATTCTACTTATCGATTCTTAACGTTTATTAATAATTGTATATTGAAATGAAAGAAATCAGAACGACATGAGTATTTCCCACACTTTGATTATAAAATTGTAAAATCATACAATTATATACACATACATACTCCCGTGATAACCGTAACCAAATTAGCACTGTTTAATTAATTCACGTTCAATTGAAACGATCATTCGCGAGTGGTAAATAAAATGTTTATCAAAAATCGAATTATCACCGGTTAAAGAGAAGGATATTAATTTTGATAGACATGTATCTTTCTTTTGGTCGCAATTAGGGTGTCGAGATATCCGAAAGCTTTCATGTACTTTTCGGATCATCGATAAGTAGTGGTAACATGTAGGAAGTCGAAAGACAAGCCATAGGACAAGCTCAGAGTGTTAGACTCCCTATCCAAGCTCTTCCTCCTAACGTAGTTCGGTTATCGTGTGTGCCACGGATCATTACCTTGCTGCAGGATCTTCGGGGATACGGCGTGTCCTGACTCGAGCTAAGATTAATCACTGCCGCTTGGAACAGGGATAATATCGGCCAGTGTAACATCGTCCATGACGATAACTCGCGACACGTTTCTAACAGATAAGACACGACATTCTCGTTCACGATGAGTTTTAGGCTCATCTAAACGCTTCTAATTAATGAAAACTTATTATATTCGTAGTAAGCTACTTTAACGTCATTAAGATAACTTTTACCTTGATGATAGTAACTAAACGGAAAAGTTTCATTTAAATTTCATTTTCTTTAGACATTGATATATCATCCCTTGAAAATAGAATCTTAATAAAATCGTTTAGATTTGTTCAATTAATATTCTAACACATTTTGCTTACCGATAATCGATTAATAATCATTACAATACCATCGTAGTTTTTTAAATATTTTTCTCAGTTATATCTACATGTTATTATTCAAAATATTTAACGTTATCTTATCTTAATATATATATAAATTACGTCACGTCACGTTGTTTGTCCACAATGGACTCCTAAACTACTGAACCAATTTTAATCAAATTTTGCACACTGTGTGCAATTTCATCCAACTTGAAAGATAGAATAGTTTATCTCTCAATTTATAATTGTAATATTATTTGTTTATTAACAAAGAGTCATAATTATCTCTTTTAATTCGATAAGATTTTAAAAGATGTCGGTATAAGGTTATTCGTTGACTTAAAGACGTGTGTATCGGACTGATTGTGACAATATTCATTATTTATAATTTAACATCGATATCTCAATAGACAAATTTTACGCTAAATTATCGATTTCAAAAGGGGGAAAAAAAGAAAAGATGTTTTCGCTTTTTTTAATGTGGGTATTTTGAATGTTTCTCATGGATCTCTCGGGAATGGTGAAGGTACGCGAGAGCCGTACAATGAGCAACGTTTGCCCTAGGGAAGTTGCTGCATCTCTATATGCATCTACCGCATACGTATATACGTATATAAACGCATACCAGGTAGAATTCTATAGGATATATATATATGTCGAGGTTAAATCGTATAATTCAATTAATTCCTGAAATAACTAGGCATTTTGGGAAAAATTCTATATAAACATTTTGATGATCGTATTATACATATGCTTATATCATTGTTAAAATTTGATATTTAACATGTATACACACATATCATAAATACCTGAAATATTAAAATTCCATTCTCCAACTAAAAATACATTTTAATGATATACAAAACATTAATTGGAACGAACAAAATGTAAAGATAGAAATTTCACAAATTAACATTATATATATATATAGAGTGAGATAGGGGTAGGGTGAGGGGGTGTTATGGTGACTCGATTCCCTCGCTATGCTAATATCAAGGGCTCCATCTTACACACAATGCACCGCTCGTGTAATATTTGCCATAGTCAATAACCCAAAATAAATAGCCTTTGTATGTAGCCTAGTGGTTGTTGTTGCATCGTTGTCGTCATCGTTGTCGTCGTCGTCGTCGTCATACCATCAACCATTCCACCTGAAACGTGTTACGCTCGTTTGAGTTTTGTTCAAGGTAATATCGCTTCTTTCTCACCCAACAAAGAATTTTTCTCATTTTGTCTCTCTATCTCTCTCTTTCTCTCTCTCTCTCTCTCTCTCTCGTTATCTTTGATATTATCACCCTTGCCCTACGAATTTTCAAATACCAATAATCGCGTTATCACCTTCTTGCTATCTTTCTACTCGATTATGTTAGGGAATTAAATTAACTTGATAGAAAATCTTCTCGTTTTTTTAGATGCGACGTTTAGATTTTAAAGTTTGTTTAAAATTTAGTAATTTGTTAGTGAAATATTAAAATTTAAAATATGTCTTGAAATATACATTTGAAAATAGGTGTATGAAACACAGCTGGATAGCAAAGACCATGCCCCGTACATTTGGAATTCAAAATTCCATGTAATCGTAACAGGTAATAATAACTTAGGTTGTGTGTCGGTATTCTGTGATGACCATTTAGTGAAATTGTTATTCCTAGTAGACGCGTGTCCACGCATCGTTTCACCTGTTTACGTGTGAAGATTACTTCTCGAACATTTGCGTGTGCGTGATGCCTTTTCGTTTCGGTCTTGTCAGCAATGCTTTTTGAATCTCACGCACGAACACACGGGATATCTTGCATGAACAAGTTTTAAAATCTTTCAAAATTTGTTTCAAGCGAAACTTCTTTTGGCAGGGTTACCGGATAAATGACTACAGTAAGATAAGATAATAATGTCATAGATAAGAATGATTGTTAGGACAAATAATAGATAGTAACAGAATACAATTAAGGTAAAATTAAATTCAACCGAGCGTTAAAAATTTTTCTACAAAGATTTTTCAGTATTGTGAATAGAAGAAATCGTGCGACAGTTTCGTCGGAGGATGTATATCACGGCGGGGGTGTTTCGGAACGCCCTCCGTTAGCTACCGGGGCCCAAAACTTCGCGACTAGGTCCCACGCACCTGGGACTCCTGCCAGGTACCTCAACTGGGGCCCCTTTTGTCATGGTAATGGTTCGTCGTTGCACCCTCCACCTCTTTCCTCGTCCACTCGTCATACCTCTCTCTCTCTTTCTCTCTTTTCCCTTCATCGTCCTCCCTCGAGCTACCCCGACGCGCGAACCGACCAGGTGTTCGTTCCTTGTGCTCGAAGGAGTTCCTCGGGACCCTCTGTCACCCGATCGGCAGGGAGGGATTTCTTCTGACCCACGACGACTCCAGGGGCAAAACGAGAACTTAGACAAAGACCAAAGATCGCTGAAGAAGAGGGGAAATAAGAGAGAGTGAGAGAGAAATAGTGTACGACGAGCGAAGGGCGTTCCTTTTTTAAAATGGCGTCTTAAAAAGGGAACCACACGATCTAACGAACATTATTTTTATTTCGTCCATACGTTTTCCTCTACTCATCCGAGTATATCTTCGTACCTTTCAAATTTAGAATAAAAGAACAAGTACGAATAAAGTTATTATTATAAATTAGGTTAACTGAATAGATGGTAGAAATTGTGGGAGTAAAAAAGATGCATATCAACTTAGGTGAGACTTACGAAACGGAAACGTTGCAACGTTTCGACGTTATATTACCGTATATCGGTCTCGGCGTTATCTCGACGAGAGAAACGCGCAACCTGTTGAAGGCTGGTTTGTCGTACGCGAATGTAGAAGGTAGTAGCTTGTAGAGGTACCTTCGAAGTTACCGTGGCAAGAGCAACGACGTGGTTGACAAGCCCAGTGTATGTCGCGAAAAGCGTGCCGCCTACACCAGTTTCCGGTTGCTTCGTGTCGATATCTTTTCAAGCCCATTTCTAGCGATCTACGAAGAAGAGAAGAGAGGAGAGGAGAAGAGAGAAGAAGAAAGAGAACGTTCTCTCGTCGTCGTCGTCGTCGTCGTCTAGGTTGTTGTATGCCTACAATATCGACGCACCAACCTCTTTTTTTCGTTTGCTTCCTTGCACTGCAGTTTGAGTATCGTGTCAACGCACGTCTCTCGATATATTCTTCCAGTGACGACCCCTTCTTCCTACCAATCGACGCCATCTTTCCCCCTTCCCCACTCTTTCAACATCAGCTATATAACTCTCGTGACTTCCCTTTTCTACCCAGATCTACCACTCCATTTTTTATTTCTAAATTGAAGAAATATAAACCTACGTTTTCGATGACAAGGAGAAATTCTAAGACCTCGAGCGAACACAATAAGAACTTTAATTTCATTAGCATTAATGGTTGACACGATTTGTCATCGTTTCGGCAAATACGGAAGATCCCCCTCCCTACACAGGGACACCCTCCTTCGGTCGTTCGTTTCATTTAGTTTTGCGTTGACAATCATTATTCGAATTCTTATCACGTCGTTCGAGGTTATTCGATGGCTCGTTACAATTATTCAACCCCTTTTTAGTTCGTAGAAATGAAAAGAGAAAATAAAAGAAAGAAAAAGGGTGAAATTCTCAACTAAATTTAAGAAAAAGATTAGTAGAAATCGAATATAGTATAGTAGGGTATTTAAAAGAGAGATGGATTGGTGTTGAGTCGATTAATGATTTGGATTGGAACACCCGGTAGAGGTGAGTTGAGGAGAACAGCTTCGAAATGGGTCCGCAACGGCTGGTCTTTAAGCAGAGTTCGCTCCAGGGCAGAGACGGAAGGCGTCGCGGTAGCAGGGTTGGCTCCTACTGCCTCCTAATTGGGAGACCGGCAACTAACTCTCTTAATTACCACCTCCACGTCCCGCACCACCTTCTCTCGTCGCCTTGTTGTCTCCACCTACCAGCGCACTTTGCTTCCTTCTCTAACTCACTCACTCACTCTCCTTCTTCGTTTTTCCTTCTTCTACGTTACTCTGGTTCTCTTCTTCTGCACACCCACCTTCTTCTTCGTTCTCTCCTCTTTTCGTCTTAACTTCTTCTCTCTTTCTCTCTCTTAGTCCCTCGCTGCTGCTTGCCTGTTCTCGATCCAGTACCCCTTACTCAGGGAAAGGCCTGAAAGCCCTGAGAAAAGTTCCGCCGACTTAATTACATGGAATAATCGTAGGAGTGCGGAACCTGAGCCGAGTCGTTGCGTTCACTCTCGCATTACGGGATTTCTAATACGCCACAAAAGCCTCTCTTTCTCTCTCTCTTTTTCTCTCTTTCTTTCTTTCTTTCCCTTTATTCCTGTTCTCGTATCCCTCTTTTTCTTTTCTCTCTTCACTTCTCTTTTCTCGTCTCTTCATCGTCCGTTCCATATCCTTTTCAGCTCTTCCGCATCCTCTTACCTTTACACCCCTGTCCTGCGAGCACGCGTCCTGAGTTAAACGATGTTAGATCCGTTTATGCGAGAGAGGAAAAATCCTTGGACGTTATACCTCTTCTTTTGTGACTTAAATCTCAAACAAGTTGGCGTATTTCTCTTTTTTATGCCATGCCCTTTTTTCCACACAAAAATGCACCGCTTTTGTCTAACGCGATTGTAAATACTCAATTCTCGACTTTTCTCAAAATACTCTCTTTCTCTCTCTCTCTCTCTCTCTCTCTTTTTATTTTTATTTTTTTTACTGCACTCAGAAACGTCGACTAATAAAATAATATTTTCTCCTTGGTATACTTCATCGAATAAAAATATAATTGAATCGAGATGAAATTGTCGACGTGTTTTTTTTTTTCGTTCATCAAAAAAAAAAAAGCAAATCAGAATGCAAGGAGAAAAAATAAGGTGCGAACGAATTTCAACGGTGGCAATGTCGTCGACGGATAAGATTTTTAATTTTAAAAGATCTCCAGGTGTTCACACCGACTACTACTTCTTCTTCTTCTTCTTCTTTATCTTCTTCATTGTATCGACCACCCGCCGTTATTTTTATTCTAAATCAACATCTTTCACGACACCCCTCTGTCAACTTTTTACAAAATATTACGAGATTCTATGATAATCTTTCCACATATTCGAACTAACTGACTTTAAGTAAACTGTCACGGATTATCTCATCTTTCTCTTATGACGAAAGAATATAATAAAAAAAAAAAAAAAACCCCATGTTTTTCTTGAAACGTATCTATACCGAAAGATCTTATCTAACTATTTTCAAATAAATTCTATCTAAAATAAACATTAGAGTGAAATTAGAAATATTTGTGAGAAATGTTATCATAGAAAATGAATTGTCTTATATCCTAGATGATTCATTGATGCATAAACTATGATAGAAGTATCATCTCTTTCTTTCAAACTTTTGGTCGATACGAAGAGTGTTTCTCTTTCCTTTTCTTTCTCTTTACCTTCTCTTCCTTCTCTTTGTCCCTCTTTAAGTAGTGACCATATCTTCCACTTCCACTTACTCTCCTCTCTCTCTCTCTTCATTCACCAGTGGGTTCTCCTCTCTGTCTTGCTCTCCTGTCATGGAACCCCTGCCAGAATCCAACAATAGGCCGCAGTAGTTCTCATTTGATTAATAACCCGCCCACAATGAGCACTCCCAGTGGTTCTCACTTGATTAACGATCACTGGGAAGCATCACAATGCCAATGTCCGCTCCACGATCCACAGCAACTGTCCAAGGAATTCTTGATCTAATCCGAAGGTTTTGATCTAATCTTGATCGTAGTACATCGTAAATGAAACTGATCATAGATATCCTTCCTACCTATCTAACAAAATGTTTTTACAATTTATCCTGTCGCGATTTTTCTTTTTTTTTTGTTCATTTTATCATGAAAACCATGTTCAACAATTTGTTCACGTAAAAATGCCATTTCTTGTTTTTTTCTTTTTTTCTTAATAATTATCTGAGAAAGGCAAAGGTTTCTCTTAGAAAACCATTTTGTTTCATTGGTCGTTACTCGGTAGTTTTCACACGTGTTCGTTACCTCGTATTGAACCTGGACAAGGATGTTGCACTGTACCAAGCACTTTGTTGCAAATTGTTCCTCGTTGCCGCTTTTGTTAGCATTCCTTTCTTCGTAGTTTCTCGAGAATGGAGAGCAGTGTAGCTGGACCACTTTTACGTGTGCTCTTGCCGCGTCCTATGTACTTCACTAGATCACATTGACGAAGAGAGGAGAGGAGAGAGAGAGAGAGAGAAAGAGAAAGAGAGAAGAGAAGACGTCCTTCTCTTCTTCTACCATTCGCTCACTACTCGACAGATGATCTCTTTGTTGACCGCACTTCGTTCTGTAGCAGCAGCAGCAGCAGGTAATAATGAAAAAAGAGATGGGGTCAACGACGTCAACAAAAATGGTTACCTCGCGATACAATGCACCTGATCCTTTCAGATATTGTTACTAAGCAAACACAGGTAGCGAAAACTCGTTTGCAGCATATTAAATTATTATGCAGACCATAACCAGGTGCTAGCTTTGCAAAAACATCTATTTCATCCTGTTCAATGTCGGTTGAACATTAGTTTTAATTCGAACATCTTACTAGTTAACGCATCCTTCATAATACACACATGGTTCATCTTGTCTCAATTTCGAGTATCATTTTTAAACTCTATATACAATATGTACATGTATTATTTATTCATCAAACAATATCAATATTTTATTCAACGATAATTAGCAAAATTAATGATGAAACTTAAGTCGCTTCTTCTGTCAATAATTTCCAAAATGTTTGTAAAAGAACGAAACCCAACACGAACGTGGGCATTTAATTGAGCTTGTTTTTATCAACGAAACTTGAATCGAACTTTTGCAACGATTTTTTTTTTTTTTTGAAAATATCATTGCTGATGAAATGCTGTGAGAAAATGATGGCGAAAAACAATGCACATCTCGAATTACCTAGCAACATATATCTATCTTTTTCTATATGCAGCAGTAGCAGCAGTAGTAGCATCGATATGTTCTATGAAGTATATAAAAAAAAAATTAATCGACGAAAGGGGAGATCTCCATGCGTATTTCGAGATTTTGAGATCGACGAAGGGTGAGGAGACGCATTCGTCTCTCTTCTTCTTCTTCTTCTTCTCCCTTTCCATGCACGATCTAAGATGGCCGCGAGGAGAACGACGTATCCTATGTCGTGGGAACCTTTTTGCCAACTGGAGCACGGCGGCCCTTACGAAGGGCCTGTCGGAATCCGAGCAGGTAGTCTCACGTGTGCGACTACCTACTGCTTGTGAGAAAAATCGTTTAGCTCGCTGGTGGATTTGCGATGGCGTCTCTCGCTTCCTGGGATTCTCGCTCAGGGAAACAAACCTCCAGTTCTTTTTTTGTTTTTTTTTTTTTTGCTTTTTTTTATCTTACGCTTTACCATACAAAATATTTCTTTTCGATGTTTCTAAATAATATAATTTATATTTATATTTTTTTGGGGGGGTAATTATTTATCAAACGAGTTAATGAATATCATTATCATAGTCATCGTTGCGTCATGATTTCATCATACTCGAAAAAATCTCAATGAATAATTTTGTAATTGAATAAAAAGCAAGGTACAAACACACACACACACACACAAGCATCAATTCATATTTGGAAAAAAAAAGAACCGATCGATTTCCGAGCACGTATGACGACGACGACGACGATGAAGAAGAAGAAGAAGAAGAAGACGACGTTGATGTTGACGACGATGACAATAATAATTAATAAGACCTTTATTGAAAATCATCGAGGGAAATATAGGGAAAAGATAAATGGCCGCCGTTCTTGTATCTTCCTTTCCCCCTTTTTTTTTCTTCTATCTCTTTCTTTCATTCTTTCATCATCTCTCTTGAATCTTGCTGAGTCCTGATCGCGTCGATTTTAACAATTCCGATCGTCAAGTTTATTGCTTGTAACCGCGAATACCCAAGAGACTTTTTTTCCCAGCCATTTAATAGCTACGATTCCCTTCTCGTTGACTTCCACTCAATTTTCGCAGCCAAACATAATAATATACGTTATGTGTTATAAAGTAGAAGAAATTCTCTAGGGAAAGTTAAAGAAATAAATAAATAAATAAAAAAAAAACAAAAAAAGAGAAGAGAGAGAAAAACCATCATCATGATCATGATCATGATCATGATCATCATCGTCATATCGTCATTGTCAACGTAGACGATGATTCCGAGCACGCAAAGGACAATGAATTCGTTTCGCGCTTCGAAACAATAAGCTCGACAATTAGCAGGTACAACACTAATTCGAACTAATTAATGCGATGATGCGCGTCCCGTTCTAGATGGGAGTCGTCAGGGTCGGGGGTTGGGTTGGGGGTAGGGTGGTTGGTTGGTAGTAACATATAGTTTGAAGAGTCGGAGGAGGTGGTGTAGAAGGAACAGAGAGAAAGATAATAGATAGATAGATATTGCAGAGATAAATAGAAAGAGAAGAAGGGTCTTGCGAAGCATTAACAGCGGATACGTGTCGACCGTATCGATGAATCCCGTTCGATGATAGTGGTTATTAAAGCTTCGTTCCCAGTGTGTGCGAATGAGTCGCTTTAATGACGTCTAATTAGAAACGGAGGATAGCCTATTGTTTCGAAGAATCGTTATACTCGCCGCGTTGACGTATTGTCCTCCTGTTTTTCTGGCATGCCGGGCAGCAGCAGCAGCTACGTTCTGTCCTCGCTATTTCGTTATTATCGACCGCCATTATTGTTATTGCTAATTCCTTCTCTCTTCGTTTTGCATCATTCCACTCATCTATCTCTCTCTCTCTCTCTTTCTCTCTGTCTCTCTTGTTTCTATCCTCTCTTTTTACGGAATTTTTTTTTTCTTTTTTTTAAAGTCAGACGAGTCAGGTTTTGACGCGTTTTTTCCCAACGCTACTACGGCCGCGCGCGATGTATCGAACAGGTTGAATGGTAAAATCGTTCAATTATTTGCTGAAAATTGATTATCGAAAGAAAGAGTATGGGATGGGGGATGAGATGGAATGGGATGAGGTGTTTTGGTGTTATATCTACATATGGAGACGAGCGAACAACTCGGTTTTACGTGTACAATCGTAGTAATAAATAACGTGAATATTAATCCATGCTAATTAATATCGATGCAATGGACCATGGAAGGGTTCTCGCATTAGTCGAATAATCGGAAATTATCGTGATGCCGTAGAGTATATAATCGATAGGAAAGTCGATTTAATAGCTTTACGCGAGAGTCCAATCAAAATCGATATGATAAAAGGATCAGGATCACGCTGGCTAAAAATCTGGGGAAATAAATAATAAAAGGAGGAGAAGGAGGAGGAGGAGGAGGAATAGACGAAACGTAAATCCATGCCACGAACTCGTCGTCGTGGTAGTTGTAGCAACGATGATGGTAGTGGTAATGGTGGTGGTTGGAAATAAGAGTGGGGGTGGGGGACTGATGCTTAAATTTCCGATATTTTAACCGACGGCCGCGGCTTAGCCGTGCAACAAGTTCTTTCTCCTCGGTTGGCTCTGAAAGGGCGGCTAAGTAATTTCGGTTACGCCATCCGACTTGCGGCTTCCATGTTGTTGCAGTCAATTTTCTTCAACTATTTTTGTTATTTCATTTTTTGTTTTTTTTTTTGGTGTTCTACGCTTAATTTATTATTTTATAAGTTAACATGATTTTAATTATAATATATTATTGGAACTGTAAAGTTATAATAATATTTTGTCTACAAACTACTTGATATATTATCCAAATGTATCTCATTAAATTCAAATAAAACGGAACACAAAGGAATCGTATATATATATATTCTTTTTTCTTTTTCATCTATAAAAAGATAAAACGTTGCAAGTAAACTCTTGGCACACGGTGTTCTCGTAGCAGACTCTCTCGCTTACCACTCGGCAAAGTTTGGAGCACCTTCGATCGGCACATGGCGTGCGATACCACGGCGTTTCAAAGTTTGGGTCTCCCCCCCCATCCCCCGCTCGTTCTCGAGCGACTCGTAATTATCCCTAAACGCAACTACAACCGCATCTGTTCGATTCCCGAACCCTCTCGCGTTTCTACGCGCGCTGCTGCTTCTACGCGCGCGAAACGACAAAATACGAAAGAGGGTTGAACCAAGTAAGAGAGAGAGAGAGAGAGAGAGAGAAAGAGAAAGAGAGAAGTTCGCGGAGAACCCGCGAAACTGCCGCACACCGAACTTCCACTTCCACTTTTCGTCGGTTAATCCAACTTTTGGGAACAAGTTAGCCCAGAATCTAGAAACTGGAAGATAGAAAGGGAGAGAAGTAAAGAGGTAGATCGAAAAACAGGAACGTAGTTACCAGGATTTAATTGCAAACTTACTAGCCACTAAGTTACGAACGAGAGGAAGACTTCGTCGAGTTAAAGTTTCAAATAGATTTTCGTCTTCTCGAATATCTTCTTCTTCTTCTTCTTCTTCTTCTTCTTCGTTTCTCTTTCTCTTTGCAATGTTACATTTCTTACTTTCAATTCAATGATAAAGATGGGGATAGGAGGGGGGGATCTACGATCTTACTTCTATATCGATCTAAATCTAAATTGCTTTCTTTTTTTTTTTTTTTACTACTAAACTAGAATTTCCTAGAGAAACTTTAATAAAAATTAATAATAAAAAAGAAACAAATTCTGCAAGTTAGTTCAAATTGTTGAAACGTAGGAGTAACATTAGCTAACCAATGGAGTCAGGAGGGTAAGGAAAGCAAACGTTTACGATTGGCAATCAAGCTCGTATAATACCAGGCCCATGTGTGGAAGTGAACAAACAGCCTACGGGGAGTTTCACGGGCACAGCATATGTACCTACAATATATGTATCGGTGTGTACCGTGTACAAGAGAGAGAGAGAGAGAGAGAGAGAGAGAGAGAGAAAGGAAGCAAGTAACTTTGACGAAAAAGGATAGAAGAACGACTTCGGCAATACTTTGCGAAGGGACAACACCCTTCTCTCTCTCTCTCTCTCTCTCTCTCTCTTCGTCTCGCGAACGAGCCGAAATGTACGCGCCGGTGAAACGTAGCGCCAATATTTTGCCAAGCTTATGTTTGCTGCTCGCTTGATGTACTGGCACAGATTGGATTTGAAGTTTATAGAGCGGAAATTCTTCGGGGGCTATGGCCCCTTTAACCAACCAACCAACCAACCAACCTACCTACCCTCTCCTCCCCTTTCTTCATCCCTTTTAAGATTCTAAGGTATCGCGTGCCGTGTCTTTAGTCTTTACAAAAATTACCTTTACATCATGTTTTACGATTCAATATTCCATTGCTGTGTATTCTCGAGTAGACGATGAAATAAGAGCAAAAATATGCAACCGGTCGAGTTTCGAATATACGAAGGTCGACGGAGAACGAACGAAGGTGGTGGTGGCTGCCGTTGATGATTGGCCCAACGCAGACACGACGAATTAGAAATGCAGAGCCACGTTCCTCTCTCTCTCTCTCTCTCTCTCTCTCTCTCTCTTTCTCTCTTTTTTCGGTCTCTTTTTTTCTCTTTGCTCTCCGTGATGTTCGGGGATATTAAGCTTGAATCTTTAGCTTGATGGATGAAAACAGACTTACGTTAGTATCCAGTATCCGGCGTTGTCCGTGCTCGTGCATCATCAATAACTTTCCTCTTCTCCCCCTGCTGCCCCCCCCTCCGAAATCATCCTCCTAAGCCGTGCTCGAAACGACCGACCGTGAGTTGTTTCGTCGTGTACGATTCGGACTTCGGCAAGGATATTTTAAACGCGGTCATGGCTCACGCATTTATATATGTATACGTGTATCATATGTGTGCTCGCTCCGCGAGAATATTTCAAGGTGAGTTTCGAGTTTTCGGTGGGAGAGAAAGAATCACCTCCTCCTCCTCCTCCTCCTCCTCCTTTACTTCTCGATTTTTTCTTCTTATTCTCGTTGTCGACCGTAGCTGCTCTAACTCGTCATTTGTCAGGGTACCCAGCCTTAATGATGGCGAAGCGTCACGATTACGAAATAATAGTACCTGATGTTCGAGAACGAGAAAGAGTGAAAGAAAAAAAGAAAAAAAAAAAACATTGGAAAAAGAGAACCATGTCTCATAGCGAGTCAGCGCTATTTCGATCCAACACCAGTTGACTAATGGTACCCGCGTAATCGTAGTCGTTAACTTTTTGATCCACGTTCTTATCAATCCTCGTGGATCTTTCTTTACTTTTACTTTAGATAGAATTCAGGTGGTTATCATAATTTGATCAACGTTATTTTTCTTCTTTTTTTTTTTCAAATATTTCAAATAATATCACACATTGGTATCGAGTTGAATAGATTTTGGTTGAATATATGAAAAAAAATTGCATCAACGTTTTGCAAGTACGTGAAATGTTGAATTTTCATTCGACGTATATATATATATATATGTATCTATCTAGTTATGTATATAAAGCACCTACGTGCGAATGATTTCGTGAACGGGGCAATGCACTCGACACCGCGGTATAATTACTGGTCGTATGTATCAGACGTGCAATCAAGAATGAATTATCGCGAAACCACGCCTCCTGCCAACGCTCAACCAGGCACAACAATACAAACGCATCACGAACAGCGAGCCGACTGTCGATGATGTGTGCTAATAGTCCCCCGTGGCTTTAGCTCCTAGTATCCAGATCTCGTGACACGTTTTCCTTTCTTTCCCTCTATCTCTTTATCTCTCTTACTCTTGGTTATTCTCTCAAAAACGTTAGAGATATAGCTAACGATACTTGTCTATTTGTTTTCTTCTTCTTCGTTCCTTCAATCGTTCCATCAAATGCCACATATTTTGTCAACATGACAAAAAACAAAAGTTAATTATTGACATTTTATTTTATTTACGAATGGTTTCTCCAACACACACACACACACACTAGCGCATTATCTGTTTATTTTACTTTTCTCTCTTTTTTAATTAAGAGAACACCTATGTAATCAGCGTACACACTTGTTTTTCTCTATCTCTCTCTTTTACATTACTAACAGTACACCAACAGGAACAAAATCAACGACTTGTTAATAATTGGACTATCTTTTTTATATAATATGACGAATGTTTAATTTACAATCACGTTACGATATTCGTGAGGTGTTGTTACATGATAAATTTGTTATGTCAACTCCCGGAAATGTGTCTTCCGGCTTTCGAAGTAGGTATTCTCGTACGTGCTTCAGCGTACAAAAATCAGATCACCTACGAAGGATTCTAAAACAATAATCCTTATAAAAAAAAAAAAAAATTGTGGATTGGGTTTTGGGGGGGAAGAGAAAGAGAGAGGGACTGAGAAGACGAAAATCCATTGGAAAGATTTAGGATCGTAATCTACGGTAATAAAACAAATCCCATATGACGAATTAGCTATCAGAATGAAATATGACGAATATCACAATGTTATTTTACGATTATTCAAACATTTAAAGAATCTATTCAACATATTGCATAAAAATACTTACATAAGTTTAGTTAAATAGTTGAGACAGAGATATTGTCGAGTTATAAAAGAAAAGGAGATATCTTTTGGTTGACAAGTAGCAGAGTCTACGTTCTTCTCCAGCACTTTTTTCCCTTGTCATCTGGAACCGTGCCGGATGACCCAGGCTAGTTTCGACCCATAAAAGCCGAAATAACTCTTGGTCGAATCCCACCCTGTCGTCTCTTTGCTGGACAATATCGCAGCTCGTAGGGTGGTCTCTGGTAAAAGAGAGAGAGAGAGTAGAAGAAAAAGGAAGAGATAAGAGTGAAGGCAAGAGAAATAGAGAGAAATGGATATAAAGGAGGGAAAGAGAGAGAGAGAAAGAGTGGTCCAGTAATAAATTCGCAATTTCCTTATTACGGGTAATGCTCCGGTCGGTGGGTGCGCTCGCATAAATATCCTGGGTTCCGGTGATCCCGTGACTTCCGGTCAGCCGCAATGACTTACGCCGTTCGCATGGAAAGGGTGGCTCGAGAGGGGATGGAAACTAGCCAGCCAGCCAGCCAGCCAGCTAGCCAGCCATCCAACCAACCATCCAACCATCCAGCCAGCCAGCCAGCCAGCCAGCCAGCTAGCTAGCCAACCACCCACACGGCTAACGTTTCATCCTGCTCGTTCGCAAAAGAGGGCGACGCTCGCGATGGAATTTGTCCCCGACAGTTCCGCCCTCAGATGACCACTGATAAATTTACTATACTCTTCTATCTCTCTTTCTCTCTTTCTCTCTCTCTCTTTCTATCTTTATATAGATCTATCTTTTTCTTTCTTCCGATTCTCGTTGCTTTTCCTAAGATCCACCAAACGTAACTCCTATGGTTATTGCTATCCTCTACATTTCTATCTATTTCTCTTCTTTTTCTTTTTTTTTTTTTCCATCTTATTCTATTTCTATCATTCTATCTCTGTTACAAAATTCGATTGCTATGCAAAAAGGACACGATAAATAAGCATCCGTATTATTAGAATATACCGAATTTATATGAACAGGAAGGATATGTTGTAATCTGTAAGATGTTATCTATTGTTATCTATTCATTAATGTAATTATATTATAGATATAATATTTGAGATTAATTTTCTGCCATATCTAAAGATAATATTATTTCTTTGAAAAGTTATCTCTTAGGATTTATCACTCGTTCATTCCTATAACGTCAAGAGGAAAAGTTACGGAAAAGTTGAGTAGCGCGTGAAAAATCTACTTACTTTTTCCTCCTACCTTTTTCCAACAGTCCACCCTTGACTTCTACTTAAACCGAACAACTTTCAAATATACGAAGAATCTCGCTCCATTTGATCGAAAAATTGAAGAAACGATTTCAAGACACTGGAGTCGTTTCTCCCATCTGTCGAAATTTATTACGCGAACAGGTAGGTTATATTGAAAATTTAATTTATTCCTCGTTAATTACCATGACCCTAACATATTGGCCCAATATGGTCATTTTACCCTCAGGGATTAAATATCCGACAAAATTATTCTTTCCTAACGCCCCCTTCCCCACCCCTTCGTTTTTAGACATATTAAGCTAGTAGATAGGAAGCTGGTTGAGAAGGATGAGAGTGAGGATGAGAAGGAGGAAGAGGTGGGGTAGAGGGTTAGAAAAAATGGGTGTCACGCTCGAATAAAACAAGCAATATCGCGGTGTCCCGGGGCCAAAGAAGATCTCGGCCGTTTCCTCTCGTAGTCCTGGCAGGGGTTGCCCTGCCACGGGGGTCCTCGGGATGTAACGGAGAATCCCGTTGTGTCCCCGAGGTATATTGCTCCCGGATCATCGCGCCTGCATCGCATTATGGGGGATGATATCACCCTTTTCCACACGTACGAGAATCGTACGAGCTTCTCCACGCTTCGTTTCTTTCCTCCCACCACCTTTACCTAAAACTTCCCAACCTTCGTTCACTTTTTCCTTCATTCTCCATCTTTTCCGGCTGCTTTTTCTTCTTCGCACAATGAGAATCGATGATGAATTCCAAATTGGAAGAGAAAAAAAAGGCCAAAGGATTTTAGAGAAAATAAAATGTGAAATTAATTCCCACGGCATATTATTATGAACTATGTCATCCGTTCGATAACAGCATTATGACGTACCAACCGTGTACTCATTATCACGTTAAACAAAAAAAAAATAGAGGGTGAAAACTAAAGATCCTCTGTCTGATAGGGCAGCCACATCTGAAGTTTCCAAGGGGTTTAAGTTGGCAAAAAAAAAAAGTTTGAAGCATAAATAAATATTTATTTATATTACGTAAATCAATCGTAATTTTGGACGGTCGATAATGATCGATCGGACGGACCCACCGAGCATCATATATGCTCCAACACTCTTTTTGTTTAACCTCGAAATGATTTGCCTGATCACAACCAACGAAATCTTCCTTCTGTATAATTTTTTTCTTTTTTTTTTAAACTACCCCTATCTGTCGTTTCTTCCTTATACCCCCTTGCAATACGAAATGACGATGTACGAATAAGTTGAACAAAGATGTAGATGAGAACGATGCTAGATCATCTTCTGCGTATTACTACGAACGAAGTAAGTCATCCGTACGATAATAGCTTTATTTCCGCATCGTTCTCATCCTCGTTATCACTATGAAAAAAAAAAAAAAAAAACAAAAAATAAGACATCAGAAAGTGCAATGACGACGTCAAAATTTTTCCTCGATTTTCGATTTATATTATTCCATTGAGAAAAACGATAAAGCATATAATACCACGGATCATCCGTAATTATCTACGCGAGATAATGATCTAGATCGATCCGTGTATGCAACCCCCAACCCTCTCGTATCAAATTCACATTTCATTTCAACTTTATTTTTAATAGAGAATCAAATAGAAAATAATTATCGATTTATCAAATAATTGATTACAAATTCAACGCGAATAATATACATGTGTGTGTGTGATCGGGTTATAATAATTATTTAACCATATAAGTGGTTTAATAGAAATGTAGAAACTATATCTAATTCTGATGTTATATTCGAATATACGATACTAGGAGTTTGTCATTATTAATCGTAACGTTCTAAGCGGAACGACGATGTTTAGTGAAAGGAACTACGGAATGGTATGAGCCACGTGGTGCAGGTATCGATCGATATTATATATAAATATATATACGTATATACGTCCCGCAGAGTGATAAAGGCTAGCGTGTTACACAAGGACAATCACATCGGTGCGCGTTACAAGGTATTGATACCTCTCTTCGGGGATTGTCAGGAATGAAGGTAGAGGTGCGACGACTATGACGATGAACGACGACGATGACTACGACGACGACGACGACGACGACGAGAGATGAGCCCGATCGAGGTAGGAGAGATGATGGTGAACGCGCGCGCTTCACTGACTACGCACCGTGGGGAATAAAGGGCCGATCACGCGTGTAACGCGAGGATTATTAATCGCAGAATAATTTGACGCCCCGTCGACAACGCGCGACGACGCACGATCAACGATGAGTTGGAGACTTTGAGAAATGCGAGACCAACCGGTGTACCTAACATCCGTTCATTTCTTTTTTTTTTTTTCTTAACTGAAGTGTCACGTCTTTGCTGTATTTGTATGATCTTTCTTTACAAATAATATTTTAAATATTAAAAAAAAAAAGGCAAAGAAGAGAAGACTTAAACTACACGTGAATTTACTTCTCTCTCTCTTTCTCTCTTTCTCTTTCTGTCTGCATGACATTCTAAAATTCGCAGAAGGCCAGTTCCAAGTTTCCCATTAACGTGTAGAGTGAAAGAGAGTGAGAAAAAGAGAAAGAGAGAACTTGGGCCACGAAAGAGCGGAGCTTTCAAAGGCCTAGTTTTACGGTTAATCCAGTCCACAAGAGTACCGCATACGAAGGGTGAAATTATGACTAAACGAACGACGGCAAGAAATCCTGAAGGCTGAAACGAAAAGCAGAAAGGCCAGAGGGTAAGCAAGCGAGAAGCTTATGTTTAATGGAGGTCTCGCATCGTCTACTCATTCTCCTTTTCCTTCGTCACGTCTTCGCGACAACGACGAAGACGAAAACTGACGAAGACGACGACGACGACGAGTTGGCGAGAGAGAACGGTGTTAGTATTCGTCGCGGCACATTACCAGTAACTGTAGTTAATCCTTGCTAGTGTTAGTAATGGCAATGGTGGTGGAACCCGTGGACACGTCATTTATCTTTCACCCTTTCCAGCTCGGTCCAGGTTCTCTCTCTCTCTCTCTCTCACTTTGATTCTTTCTTTCCGTTGAGCTATCGTCTCCTCCTTGCCTCTTGGAACGAACGGCAACGGCACTCCGCGTGGCGCCATCTTGGGCACTCCCACTCTCCTCTCTCCTTCCCTTCGGGTTCTCTTTCACTCCCACGACGACGTCGTCTATACGTAAGGTTCCCTCTCGTCGTACCTCCTTCCTTCCCTCTAGTTAGTTCGCTCTCTCTCTCGCAGGCGCACGTGCTGGGATAGAACGGACGCCACTCCCCACCACCTACCTCTCCGTTGAAGCCTCCCTACGCTCTTTCGTTCCTTCGTTCGTTCCTTCCATCGTTCGTTCGTTCGTTCGTTCGTTCCTTCCTTCCTTTGGCCGCTCCTTCGGCCCTACTGCTCTCCGTCCCTCTGTTTCTCTTTGTTTCTCTCATTTTCCGCCTATCCACCGCTTCTCTCTCTCTCTCCTCCTAGCTTAGCTCTTCCTATCCGCCCACCTCTACCTCCCCCCACTTTTCTTTTCTCCTTCAACATTCCTTCTTCGCTTAGTTGCGTGCTTGGAATAGTTGGCAATTATTCTACACAGATCCGATCTACCGTTTCACCCTTCCCACCCCCAGCCCCCCTCCTCCCGTTCGCGTACTCTTTATCTATCCATCTTTCTCTTTCTTTAGAGCTTGCTACGAGAGCAGCAACGAGATAGAGCGGAAGACGAAATACGGATGGATGGGTGGGGGGGTTCTGTTACAGAAGGAGAGGCGTTGCCGTCAGAAACACTCGATGAATATTCATTGATGCCGCTTTGCCGTTGCCCTTCCGTTTTGTTGCATTCAATTGCCGCCGATATCGAGCCGCGATAAAGATACCTACCTACCTACCTACCTACCTACCTACCTACCTACCTACCTACCTACCTACCTACCTACCTACTCGTTCCTGCTACCTAGGTATAAACGTCTTTATCTCAACACCCACCTACCTACCTTTCTTACCCTTCCCAATCTTCTCGATCTCGTTCTCATCATCTTACTTCCTCCGATACACACGCACACATACTCCACCATCTTCATTCCCCCATCTTCAATGCGAAATCGATCCGCGAAACCTCTTTACAATGGCGCTCCTCACGATTTCCGGGAAAATAATTTTATCCACGCAATACTTCACACGATTCTACTCACATCACTCTTCTTATTCTTATTGTATCTTCCAATGGTTTTCAATGGTATTACCTGTTGAGACAGTTTTTTTTTTTATATCGACTTTGTATCTTCAAAACCTAGCGTTGATTTCGATTGGTAACGATAAACATTTTTAAATGATTTCATTATATTTTTCGTGTTTATTTATAGAATCATTTTGTTCCGATGTACAGAAATGAAATCTTGTTTATCAAGAAAAGTGATACAACAAACCTCATTCTGGGTTTAACTTTCATTCCGAAACAACCTCATATTCAATTTTCATCGAAACAAATTTTGTTATTTCATTTAAAAAGAATAAAAAAATACAATGGACATCAAGTTGAACATCTTTGATGAATTAGACGATTTGTCCTTGACACCGGTGGTGGTCAATTATACGCCGTTAATTTCTTTTTTTTATTCGTTTTTTTTTTCTTTTTTTTTAATCAGCCCTTCGAATCGGATGTTAGCGTTAATTACGAGCGTTCGGGTACAGTGTATGTGCGTACATGCGTGTGTGTGTATGTGAGAGAGAAGGAGAGAGAAAGAGACGAATTTCGAATTACCCGTGGATAGGCTTTGTTCCATGCATTGCCATTGTGGTGCCCTCCCCTATCCATCCGAAATGCCACCACTACTACCATTACCACCATCACCATCACCACCAGCAGCAACGCTTTTGGTCGCCATCGACGATGACTTTAAAACCATCCGACAGCCGGCAAACGCGCGACGCAAACGAACTTTCCAAATCCATTGTCGTTTGCGACAACGTACCGCCAGATTTTAATCGCGAATACGCCACCTCCCTTTGACACCCATCTATCTCCTCCTCCTCCTCCTACCAACCCCCTTTCAAATCTAACAAACATTACTATGGATGCTTTTAATGACGATGATGATCGTTCGAAAATATTATTTTAATAATAAATTAGTGCATGTTTTTTTTTTTTTGTTTTAACGATAAAATCCACGATCTACGATTATATTCAATTTTTTTTTTTTTTTTTAAATAATATTCAACGAATATTTTCTCCATTACAATGGCAATCGTAAAAAAAAAAAAAATAAACTTTGTTTTAAGAATTCTTCAACTATAAGTACCTTGGAGTAATTTTCATTCTCACTAAAGTTTGCATTCGAAATGTTCAACGTCTTCGACATCTGATCGACGAAGTAAGAAGATAGACGCGATTCTATTTTCTCAACTCTACTTTGGACTCTCTCTCTCTCTCTCCTCTCTTTTTCTCTTTCATCGATTGAAAGTTCACGAGAGTTCGTACTTGCCAGTAGTAGACGTAGGAAAATAGACGGTATCCGGTAGCAATGGCGTATACGTGGAGTATACGCGTTGCCGTTTAGTTTCCGCGGTTCGCAACGAGACTTCGAAGTCCAGGCACGTAGCTTCAGGGGCTCTCCCCCTGTACTCTCTCCCTCTCTCTCTCTTTCTCTCTCTCATGGAATATTAGCCGGTAGCGAGTTGGAGCCCATGTCGGACCGAGCTTGCGAAGGACGGACGTGCATACTGTATTAAGCCCCCAGGGACTTTGCTAGCGTGCTTTGCTAGCGCGCACACGCAAACTCTCTCTCTCTCTCTCTCTGAATCTCTGTCAGGTTCGTTCGGTATAGTGACGGTGGTGGTCTGGTTTGAGTCTAGGTTGATCCTATCGCTTGTACTATGCACGATGCACGATGCACGGGACGGTGGTGGTGCTGTAGGATGATGGTGCCAGTCCTGCCACCGAGCAATATGTATGCACGTGCAAAGCCAAAGTCTCCACGCAACACGACGAGATGGAACGTCTGCGAAGGGGGGATAGGGAAGGGGGTTGCTTGGTTGGTTGACGCACCCCCTCGCACTATATATTGGCGCATGCTGCACAAATACTCCTGTATTCATGAATCCTGCTACTCGCCCACGGGGTATGTACGGTCGGTCCAGTACGGGGCATCCACCCTTTGCCTTCTCTGCCCTTCTCCACATCCTCTCCTACCCTCTCTCTCTCTCTCTCCCTCTCTCTCTATTTCTCCTGCTTCCTTTTCTTTTCTTCTTTACTATTATTTTCTTTTTGTCTCCTTATACTTTCTTGCCTCTTTGCTCGGCAAACTTATTCGTCTTTTAAATAATCTAATAAAAGTAAGCGACCGAGAATACTTGGGAAAAGTATGTTTCGTTCGTAATAAAGATTAGAGTTCCTTCGTAGGATGTAAAAAAAGATAGAAGGAGTAAAAGAGAGAGAGAGAGAGAGAGAGAGAGAGAGAGAGAGGAACGCACTAGTCGATAAGTGATTAAAATTCGTCCTACCTCTTTCCCACCCACTCAATCTCCATCTCCATCGGCAACTCAATCCACTCATCGTCGCTTTGATTTTCTACGATCTGGTGGCACAACTTTTGCGCGATCGAAACTTTCTTTCTGGCTGAGCCATCAGATTTTTATCGACGATTGCCGGAGCTTGGTGCGAGGTCATTAGGAAACTGCAAAAAGTTGTACGGTAAAAAAAAAACTGAAGAAGGAAAAGAAAGAGGAGAGAGAGAGAGAGAGAGAGAGAGAGAGAGAACCATATATAGATATATTATCTAGTAGGTAACTATTACTGCGTATTGAAAGAGAAACGAAGATGAAACTAGACATGCAGAATTGTCGCGTTGAGAATCGTCGGTGGGACCAAACGAACGAACGAACGAACGAACTAACGGACGAGAGGACGAGAGAGAGAGAGAGGAGGGTTCGTGAGAGAGAAGAAAACGAGGTAGGATGTCTCCGACGAGCTAGAACGAGTGAGCTCGTCGGGCGGCAATTAGGCAAATGAATAATTTCCAGTGAATTAAGCGAGGCTCGCCCGGCGAAAAAGGCGATAATGCGAAAAGCGAGAGGTAACTGGAGCAACGGATGAAATCGTGGAAAGAGAGAGGTAGGGAAGAAGGAAGGAAGGAAGGAAGGAACGAACGAACGAGAGGAGGATGCTGGATAGGAAGAGGGAAAAGGTAGTAATGGTGTGAGTGTGAGTGAGTGAGTGAGTGAGAAAAAGAGAGAGAGCAACTTGGCGAAACTATCGTGCGAAGGAGCGACAAGGAGAAATCGTACGAGTTGAAGGGTGAGATTATCGTACGTAAATGTATGCATGTGTGTGTGAGACTATTGCATGTATTTGTAGGTGTATGTGCGCGCGCACACTAGCTAACAGAAAACGTAACAAGAGAGAAAGAGAAGTCGCTCTACCTACTCTCTTCGGCAGAGATGCAGTGCCGCAATCAAACGTCAATCCCAGGCGAGTAATTCCCAAGTAATTTGTTTCCCCGTTGCCGGAAAAATATTCCTTCCTTCTCCGTTATCGTACTCTCTTTGGGTCCTTGCTCTTTCTTCTTCTTCTTCTTCTTCTTCTTCTTCTTCTTCTTCTTCTACTTCTACTTCTACTTTTACTTCACACTTTCACGCCTTATTTTCGATGCCATTCGGAAAATGAATCAACCGTTCTTGGATCTATGTACACCACGAAATTGTTGCCGACGTGAAACGAATACTGAAAAAGAGAAGAAAACACGACACGACCAAATTTTCTTCTATTCCCGTGTCGACTATTTATTTTTTTCTTTCTTTCTTTCTATTTTTCTGTCTATTTTTCTCACGAAGACTCGTTAGAGAATGTTTTTCTTTGAGAAATGATTTTCCAATAGAATTTTAATTGTTCGATTAAATGTTTGTTATGTACATTGATAAGACGAAAAATTGAGTACCCGTTAAGATTCGTATAAGGAAAAAAAAAAAAGAAAAAAGAAAATGATAAAGAAATCGTTAAACTGTTAGAACGTTAAATCAACGAAGAAATAAATCGCATCGATGTAACTAGTCCGTCGTGTTAATTGGTAGAAAACGGCGAAAGATTATGTCGTTAAAATGGGGGGGTGGAAAGGACGGAAAAAGGGAAGAAGTAAGAGAAATGCGACTTTAAATAACTGCTCCTCCGGGGCTCCTTTTTTTCATTTCCTCTCTCTCTCTTTCTCTCCCTCTCTCTCACTCTCTTACTCCGTGTCTCACCGAGTGACAGAAGCAATTCCGCAGGAAATATGTAAAGCAAAGCAGCGACGATTTGCTCTCGGTGTTCTGTTCCGTTCCCTCTTCTTCTCCTCCTCCTCCTCCTCCTCCTCCTCCTCCTCCTCCTCCTTCTGATTTTACATCTTCCACCCTCCACCCTCTTTTTCTACCTTCTTTTTTCTTTCTTTTTTCTTTTCTTTTCTACTCTCTTGCACTGTGTACGGAATATATCTCGGGGATCCCTTCGGGTTGTGACTTATATCCCACGTTGGATTTACGCGCGATATATTTGTTTTAAAGTCCTTGGGATTCTCGTATACCGTACTCCCCCTCCCACCCCCATTTTCCTCCCTTCTACGACGACGACGACGACGACAACGACGACGATGACGACGACAACGACAACGACAACGGCATGTCGTCGTTTTCGTTCTCCACCTACACTCCATAAGCCGTGGCTCCTAACTCTCTCTTACTTTCTCTCTCTCTCTCTCTCTCTCTTATTCTTTCTCTTCTCCCTCTCAGCTTGGGAGTCTCCACCTCCTCCTCCTCTACGTATTCGCAGCCAGCCTCATGTATTTATGAGGGCGGGAGGACAGAAAACGGGCGGAGGGAGGACGCGTACGGGAGTTATGGCCCGAATAAGTGCTCTCGACCTCGAACAGGGGTTCTCAACGTTTAGCCCGTTTCCTTTAGTGTCAAAGAAACAAAAAAAAAGAAATCAAAATGGTTGTTTGGAATGATACAAAGGTGTTTTAAATGTTACATACATTAATTTGATCAAGTGTGCAAAAAAAAAAAAAAATAAACAATTATAGAATATGATTTAATCCTTTGCACTTTGAATTAAATTTCAATCTACAGTTTCCTACAGTTTTCAATATTTTTCAATATTTTTTTTTTTAACATTTACTCTAACTGTAAAATTATGGTAATTGAAATATATTGTAAAGGAAGAAATTAAATTCAATAAAATGTCCATTTTATTTTCATTATTGTTATATTCTGTAATTTTTAAAGTATGTCGAGTTACACTCACACATAGGAATGCAAAGGGTTAAATCAAATTAAAAGAAATTCTTTCATTATACTATAATTCTTCTATCCCATTATTATAAAGTTTAATTTTTTTACTTCTCTTACTTTTTATTCGACTTTTCTCGCAGAAATAGACAGACAGACAGACAAACAGACAGACAGACAACAAACAATGAATTAAAACTAAACTGCAAAGAGGAAAAGAACGACGAGGTGGCCCAGGGTAGAAGCGAGAATCTTAAAGGGGGAAGGGAAGGGAAGGGAAGTATACCAAAGAGAAACAAAGTTTCTTGTATAAAGATGGGAATGGGAATGGGGGGAGTGAGGGTGGGGGTGGGGACAGGAAGGGGGAAAAAGTTTTTCCAGGTCGAGCGCGTTTGCTCAACGAAGCCGATCAACGAACGAGTCAATATCGTAAGAGAATCTCTCGAAGCGTTTTCTCGAAACGTTTCACGCTTGCTTACGCGAAAGAACCAAAGAGGGAGAGGAAGAGAGAGAGAGAGGAGAGAGGGATAGCTTACTCGTCACGGAAGATTGCTGGCGGGTGTTTAACTCGCGACGAAGTCCTTCGAGGAGTTTGCAAATGGCTCCGGACGATTGGAGCAAGACTTGCTTGAGTTTGGACCAGAAAGTAAGAGAGAAAGAGAGAAAGAGAGAGAAAGAGAGAGAGAGAAATGGTTGTGTGAAGAAGTAAGAGACAGAGTGAGAGAGAGAGAGAGAGAGAGAGAGAGAGAGAGGAAACCTGGTAGAAAAGGAAACGAGAGGGAAGAGAGAACTGTCGGCAACATTATCGTGTTTTAATTTAACTTGCAGCTGCACTTTAATTAGACTTTGCCTGAATGAGGAGACGACGCTCGTTGGGCAAAGCGAATAAGGACTGGCAAGTAAGTTGGAGACGAAGAGAACCAAGTCTATTGCTTCTCTCTCTCTCTCTCTCTCTCTCTCGCTCTCTCTTCTCTTTCTCTTTTCCTCTCTTTCTTCAACCTCCTCTCTTTATCCTTATCTATCTTTCCGTCTATGGTTGGACAGAGAATCGGTGGGAAGAAAGAGAAAAAGGAAGATGACAGACACGGAAGAAGAGGATGGTTAGAGGAAAAGAGAGATATAGAGAAACATAGAGTTAGAAAGAGAGAGAGAGAGAGAGAGAGAGAGAGTACGAAGAGAGAAATAATTGGCCAGCACTCACAATACCTCCTTTGACGGTACTTCATCTTTCTCCGTTCTTCGACTTCTCTCTTTCGAGCTAAAGAGAAACATACCTGGCATGTGCGTTGGCATTTTAGACAGGAATACTGCTGAATATAACATGTATATATATATATATATATATGTATATGTATAGGTTTCCTCTCTTTTTTTTACCTTTCCGTTCTCTTCCTTTCTATTTTACTGACACTTTCATTAATGTTCCTACAAACGTATGAAAAAGTTTTCAGTTTAATATAAAATATCATTCCAACGGTTTCACTTATATTTTTTTATTTTTTTTTTTTTTTTTACTTGCCATGCCGTAATTAATGAATTTATTTTAATATCTTAAACGAATTATTCGGATAATTATTTGATCTCGTACGCTCTTTCATTTAAACTAAGTGAAAAATATTGATATTATTTTCTAAAGATAGAATATAATACTATTCTATTCTATTCTATTCTATTCTATTCTATTTATATACCTAGATTCGTGTTTTAATGTAGATGAAAACTTTCGAAGAAGCCATAGACTAAACATTTTTGCACCTATCGTGACGGTGAAGCTTAGCATCGTTACAATTATAACAATGTGTCGACGGTCTTCCTATGGTGACAATCGAGATAATCGAAACAATCGAGATCAAAGAGAACTACGAAGACTTACTTACTCTGTCGTCTACGCAAAATCACTTTGCGTTGGCAGGGATTAACAAAGGTGGAGAGGTCTCTGAGTATCGAGAATTCGTTGGGGCTTCGTACGGAGTTGCCTATTCCAAAACGAGAACTCGAAAGCGCTCGTGTTTCACGTGCAACCTTTTACCAACGTTTAAATACTACGCTTCATATTGTATTATTTCTTATGCATTTAATAGAAATTCGATTTAACGTTATCTTTTTGTCATATATTCTTAGGAACATGTTTTTTTTTTTTTTTTTTAATAACGATAAAACGATAAGCTGTTGATATTTTGTACATTTTTTTAAATATGTCATTTAAGTGATGAGTATTATACCCGGTTTCATACAAAAACTGTCAGTATATTAATTAAATTAGATTAATAATATTTTATTTTATAATCAAAAAAATATTTTTTTTTTTTAATATTTAATAAAAATAAAATATAATAAAATTTCAATATCAACATGATACTCTGTCTCAACTAAGACTTAATACAATGCGATTAACGAACAAATAAAAAGATATATGAATAACTTTAAGGGAAAAAGAAAAATTAAATGTTTCCTCGTCCATAGTATAAAATCAACATCGGTGAGGAAACGAGGAAGGTGGTGTAAAAGAAAAAAAAAAAAAAAAAAGAAAAGAGAAAATAAGAAAAGCCCGAAAGAATAAATGAAGAATCTCTCAATCGTTGAAAGGTCGTAGGCGTTCGACGTCCGGTCGGTGAAAAGAAAAATCGCAAGAGAAACGAGAGAAAGGACGCGAGCACTGAAGGGGTGAGGTTGAAGGGGTGAGAGGTTGGGGGTGCGTTGGAATCGAGAGCATTGTGGTCGGAGATAGAGATGGTTATCGGGACGCGCCACGTTGTAATTGCCAGGAACTGCGGGGGGAAATTAAAGCTGCCCCGGTCTTCCGGCACCCCCATTGTCGAAGCTCGCGGCTCCGTTCCCGGTAGCGTCCTATTTATCAGAAACGAGCCAATGGCTGACTGGCTGGTTGGTTGGCTGGCTGGCTGGCTGGCTGGCTGGCTGGCTGGCTGGTTGGCTTCGCTCGACAGGTTCCGTGTCACTGTGTCACCGGCATCGAAATGCCTATTCTATCTCCTTTCTCTTATTCACGTTGAGATCGTTACGCGTACTTCCGGCGATTTGTATTTTTTTTTTTTTAATTTTCTTATTTATTTATTTATCTATATATATGTATGTTTTATTTTATCTTCTTAATTATTATTTTCCAAGCCTTGAACATACACTGAGAACGCTGAGAACAAAAATTACGTTCGTGCGTATCATTATTGGGATGATGATTATTCTTCTCATTATTATTATTATTATTATTATTATTATTATTATTATTATCTCCTGTCTGTTAAAACTTTTCTACGTTCCTTTCGAAGTGAAAGTCTTCCAAGCCGATTGCAAAACCGTAACTCTCGCGAAAGGTTTTGGCGCCGAGCGGTCGCTTTAATCTCGATCCGTTGAGATCGTTGATCGATTTGTCTGTGACAGTCGCAAAATACACTGTTGATTTCTACCTGGCGTGTCGGCCCGTGCACGGGGAACATGATCGATGATACACGCGATCGATAAAGAAAAGAAAAGAAAAAAAAAGAAACAACCAAAACCGTCTATTTGAAGAAAAGAAAAGAAAATAAATAAAAAAAGTGGATGACGCGTTGTTCGTCGATTCTTATTTAAGTTGAACGAACTATGTAATAAGTCATATTATTTATGTATCATGTACATTTGATTTTTATAAATGTTTATAAACTTTGCTAGAGAGAAAACTATCTGAATATATACATAACCAAACTGTGATCACCAAATAAGGGAGAAAGAGAGGAAAATGATAGACGGAAAAAGGGGTGGGTGAGGTACATTAATCAAGCGGTATGATACGCGTCCTTAACCCTTCACCGCCCATCCCCATCTCTATCTCTCTTTCGTCATGCCGACGAATGACGAACGACACAGAGAACTGCAAAAGCGAATTCATGGCCGCAGCTACACGAGGAGAAGATGGGTGTGTTGCTTCCAACGAGTCACTCATCTTCTTCTTCTTCTTCTTCCTCTTGATCCTCTCATATTCGTTACGTTTCTTACCCTTCGCATTTAACATAAACCTACGAACCCGTGAAATTTTAATAATCGTGATTAATAAATTTGAATCATCTTAAGTTAGGTATAAAACCCATGTTATTATAATACTTTCGTTAAAAATTCTAACAGAAACTCGTATACGATATTTTAATACGATAAACTAACTCTGAGAATCTCGAGATGTAATCTGTTAGAAAAGGTAGGAACGAATTTAATCATATTGCATGCAGTAGCAACCAACATCAAAACTACCAGCAGCAATAGCAGCAACAACAGTAGCAGCTAGCAGGTAGAACTAGCAATAGCAGCTTGGTGCGACGTAGCAACGTAGAATTCCGTGTTTCCCATCTCGAATCATTATTCCACCTTCGTGAACGCACCCGCAAGCTATCGTCTTCCACGCTCGCGCGCAGCAGCTACGTTTTCAATTTTCTCCTCGTAAACCTTCCTTGCTGTGCCTGCCTGCTTGCCTGCTTTCCTGCCTTCCTCCTGCACGTTATGCTCTCGCATACTTATGCATCCAAGGTTCATACCTACGTACATACCTACGTGTCTATATATATATATATATATATACGTGAAGTACACGCGGCGAGTTTCTCTCGCGCGAGAAATGCTCGAGACTCCTCGGGTACGGTTCTCCTACACACCTACGTTTCAACGTTGCTACGTGTTGTCTCTCTCATACTCCCTATATCAACGTTCTGTATGCGCGAACGTGCGCTCGCGCGCGCATGAACGCACATACAGACGAACTGGTTGCGGATAATTCAGGCAATCAGCGTAATGTTGCGGCGGTGAGGACCCTCCAGCCTTCGCTATGTATATAATACGAGAAGCTACCTACCCAGACCAACCGACAGAACCAGAGAGTAAGAGAGAGAACAAGAGAGAGAGAGGGAGAGAGAGAGAGAGCAACAGTGGTGGTTCAGCGGGTGGAGAAGAGCAAGAGGATGGTTGAATCTCTCGGTCTCTGTTGAGGTATACGTACCTGCGAGAGTAACGACTATGTACGCGCACCCCGGCTATTTCACTCACTACCTACATACCTATCTATATAAATATATATATATATATATATATATATATATATATATATATATATATATATATATATATGTATATGTATACATATATATACTTTCTAAATACATATGTACTACGCGACCGCCTACGTGGTCTAGGTAATAGCTACGCATGCCTCCATAGATACACCTTCGTGTATCTATACTGGGTGTCCGTGTGCCGTGGATGCTGCGTTCGAGCGTGTAGCGTTTGGTGAATCGACCAACCAGCCGACCCCACTTCGCCTCTTTTCATCCTACCTCACCTACCACCAACCACCGCTATGTCTGATAAATTCCAGGAAAGCTTGAATAAATTGGGAACGCGGCTTCGAATAGTTCTCCTCGTTAGTCTGCCTCTCGGCCATCTACGACTGCGTTCGATTTCATGACTTTTTTTTTATTTTTTCACCAACTCTCTGCGTGTCTGTCTGTCTGTTTGTGTGCGTGAGTAGATATCGAATGTTTTTCAAACGATGGTAACAAATTTTCACCTATACAAATATTATTATATTCACGAAGTCGTATATAACAAAGTTTCCCTTTTTTTTCTTTTTTTCTTTAATTTTATTTATAAGTTAGTTCGAAGAAGTTGCATCTATTGAATTCTGTTGCAAATCGTTAACGTAATAAGATTCGTTTAAATGAAAAAAATATTGATAAGTATTTGTTTCTGTAACAGAGATTGTCGTAGGAATTAAAAAAAAAAGTGTTTTTACTTAAGCGAAAAAATGTAAAAGTTTCGATTGCGTAGCAATGCGACACCCTGTATAGGTACGCAACATATACCGTTATAGTAGAGTTGCTTCTGCACGTGCATACATCCCCGTATCGGGGTGGCTTCGAATCGTCGAGAGGGTGGACCAAGTGTAGGCCCCGGAGAGTGACAATGCGTCGAGTACTCTCGAAATATTCCAGCACACGATGCACTCTCCCTCTCTTTTGCCTTCCCTCCCTCTCCCTCTCTCCCTCTCTCTCTCTCTTTCTCTCTTTCTCTTTCCTCGTCTCTCCTAATCGATGTGTTTCTGACGCATTCGCCCGCACTCTCTCGGTCTCTGTCGGCCATTGCTCGATGATCATTTGCCATTTTGATGCCGAATACTCTCGGCCTATCCGCCTCCGAGAGGACGAGAAAAAGGGTGGAAACATTTCGCTAGGGGATCCTTTATTTTTATCCGGAAATGGAAATCTTTCCTACGATTAATTCGCATAAACGTCATTAAACGACACCACCTATACCCCCTATTTTATTTATCGATTTATATAAATACATTTGTCCATGTTGATTATTACATGTATTACGATATGCAAAAGACAAAACAAAAATAAAATAACAAAAATGTACGATCAAAGCAAACAACGCATCATCGATTCCCTCCTCCCTCCCACCCCCCTGCAACGATTGAGCGATTGGAAAAGGATGAAAGAATGTTCCTCTCTTTTCCCTTTCTCTCTAGCATTTCTCAATAGACTTTATCTTTTCGTCGAATCGGAAGAATCACCCTTCTTTTCCGCCCCTCCCCGTTTCTTCTTTCCTTCCTTCCTTCCTTCGTTGCCTCGCTAATTTCCCTTCAACGGGATGAGAAAAGAAAAGGTTTCGAGAGATTGATAGAGAAAGGAAGTAATAGGTCCGATGGAAAGGAAAGTTTGTGCAGCAAAAGCTGACGACGGTGGTTCTCCGATGTAGAAAGGTAGTAGTCCTCCTCTTCTCGAGTCCTCTCCTCCAGAGTCCTCTTCGAAATCCTCCCGTCCTCGTAGTGCCGGGTTTTGAGCTTCTCTTCTCTTCTCTTCGTCGCCCTCTTCGTCGCCCTCTTCGCCCAGTAGAGATTTCTTCATGGACGAGGAGATCAGAGAGAGAGAGAGAGAGAGAGAGAGAGAGAGAGAGGGAAGAAGGGAAGGAGGGAGGAAGGGTGGGAAGGGGGTTGGGGGACAGACGGTCGCTTTCAAAAGACTCAAAATTACTTTCTGGATAAGCTGGATTAGGGCTCGCTCCTCTCGCCGAAGATTAGACCGGGCGACACTCGCGGGTTCCCGTTCTCTCGCGATTTTCCACCACCTCCCCATCTTGTGCACTCCCCTTTTCTCTTACTTTTTTTTTCTTTTTTTTGTTGTTGTTGTTGTTGTAGTCGTTCTATTTGTTTTTTATTTTTTTTTTATTTTATCTCATTTCTTTAACCACGTTTTCTTATTCTCTTCTCACCTCGAAAAACGCGTCCATTTCTTTGAACGAAATTGCTCCGAGTTTCCACTTGAAGTCGTTAAAACTACTCTCTTTCTCTCTTTCTCTTTCTCTTTCATTTTCTCTCTTTTTTTTTTATTTTCTCTCTCTTTCTATTTAACTATCTCTCTCACGAATAAATTCGACCGATTCCTTCAACGAAATTAAAGATAATCCATTAGAGAGAGAGACGTTTTCTTATTTTCCTTTTTAAGATTTTTCTTTTAAAAGCGCATCTACTACTACTACGTCCGTCCCTTCTTCTTCTTCTTCTTCTTCTTCTTCTTCTCTATCCGTCGAGTGATTCGTAGATTCCTTTTCGGAAAATCTGGCACGCGGAATCCGAATTCGAAATCGCATTGGTAGGCAGACCGTAGAGCGAACTTTAAGAGGGTTGCTTTTGTCGAGGCGTTCGCTACCCTTTAAAGCACCTTCTCTCTTCTCGCTCCATCGACTTTCTCTCTCTCTCTCTCTCTCTCTCTCTCACTCACTCACTCACTCTTCGTGCAGCACCAACCCCGACTTCTTCCTTCCACCCTCTGAGTGATGAGGGTGAAATCTCTTCTCCTTCTCCTTCTTCTTCTTCTTCTTCTTCTTCTTCTACTTCTACTTCTACTATTTCTTCTCTACCTCAACCTCCATCTTCACTTCCACCACCTCCTCCTCCTCCTCTTACTTCTCATCCGTTCGACGATGCCGGAGGGCGAAACCAAGGAGACGAGATTAGAAGGGGCGAATCCAGAGCACCCACAGGACTTTCGTGATTTCCACTCCGGTCTCGTATCTCGCGCGTACCACCACCGTTCCCGCCCACCCTTCTTCTTGGCCACTACTTCTTCTTTTTCTTTCTCTTTCTCTTTCTCTTCTTCTTATTTTACTTTCTTCAACGGGAAAACAATGGTGGAGGTTAAGGTAGAGAATACTACCTATTGCCAATAGACGACGGATACGTTTACGATAATACTTTTCAATAAAACTTACGTAAAATAGTTGATAATACTTTATCATATATTACTATTCAAATTATTGATATCAGAATTTATTTATAATAAAATTGTAATAATATTAGGTCGAGTCATAAGTAACCTTTCGATGCGTCTATGTAGAATTTATTTTTCGTATTTACCTACTATAAGTCATCGAAACAAACGGATTTTCAATATCCTAATATATATAAATTACGTGTCACGTTGTTTGTTCGCAATGGACTTCTAAACTACTGAACCGATTTTCATCAAATTTTGCACACTGTGTGAAGTTTCATCCAAGTTGAAAGATAGGATAGTTTATCTCTCAATTTATAATCGCAATATTATTTTATTACGAATTATTTGTTTATTAGCAAAGAGTCATGATTATTATGAAATGAATTATTCTTACGATTATATTTTTTCATATACATAGTTTAATAGTTATCTGAGAAAAACGATAAAAGAGAGAGAGAGTATTACTACGATAATACTTTAATATTTTCTACGAGTCGTATTAATTGTACTGTTAAAGAGACAAGAATATCCATCCTCCAGTACTGCGGGAAGAGAAGAGGATATACCTTTACGTAGAATTCAAACCGAGCGAACGACAATGCTTCGGTATTTTCTCATGAATATTCACGAGCTACGCTTCTCGACGAGAGGTAAAAAAAAAAAAAAAGAAAAGAAAAAAAAAAGAAAAAGAAAAAGAAAAAGGAAAAGGAAAGAAAAAAAATAAAAGAAAAAAATTAAACCATTGTACAGTTTCCGTTTAGAAAGTTCGGAGAGGGTCTAAACGTTTCTCGGTAGAATGCGTTTTGCAATGTTTATCGATTACGAAATCGTTGGATATTTTATTTTTTCTTATTTTATTTTTTATTTTATTTTATTTTATTTTATTTTTTTTCTTTTTTTTTTTTACTCGTTTAGAACCGTACACGTTCTTTGTTACGTTGCATCGTAACAACGTTAAAAAGATTATTGAAAGGAAAATAAAATAAAATATATATATATATTAAAGATTGCAATGTTGTTCTACCCCTTTAATATCGTTGAAAATTTGGAATAAAGAAATCAAATGTAAAATGAAGAAAAAAAGAAAGAAAGAAAGAACTTTTACTCAATGACCATCCTTCTTCAGCATAAAATTTTGTTAAACTATGAGAAAGTTTAGCCAGTTAGAATGAACGAAAGAGAGCGAGCCATGGAAGACCATGGAGACCGGAAACGCGTATATACCGGCGATTAACGATAGAATTCGATGAAATCGTAAATTCGTTCGTTCGTTCGTTCGTTCGTTCATTCGTTCATTCGTTCATTCGTACTGGCAGGGTTGGTTCTCTTGTTGGTGTGCGACTGTATTTGCCAATAAACGTGTCGGGTATATTTACGAATGCGTACGAATACCAAACGAATCGGTATGGCCGATCGAAGTGGGGAGAGGGGGTAGGAGGGGGAAGGAGGGGGATCATCAGGGGAGGGTTTTTCGATGCTGGAAAGAGGGTTATTCGTATGTATTCGTGTGTTTGTGATGAAAAGAGATGGAAAATGCGAACGAATATAAACCAGAGGAGAGGATCGCGGGAGAAAATATCTGGCTGACATGGCGAGTCGCACCGACCACCACTGGGGAGCAGTAAAATTTGTTAAACGATGTAAATAATGGATGGGAACAGTTGGACAGTTTTCAGTTATTTTCCCCGAGCGGGCATAATTCAAGCGAAATTTATTGGCGCTGCTCAATTACGGAAAATATTGTCAAAAAATCTACTCGATTTCCACCATATCTCTCTCTCTCTCTCTCTCTCTCTCTCTCTCTCTTTCATATTCCCATTTTCCGATCTTTGACGTTTCAACGATTTCCTCTTCCGATCTTTCACGAGTTTACGAATCTTCTTTTTTTCCCAAACAGGTTGCTCGTAATATCTTCTAGTAAGGTATCTTTTTATATGGATAGAAAGTGTCATATATATATGTATATGTGTGTAGTATAACACATAGAAAAAAAAAAGGAAGTAAAATAAAGTTCGATAATAGGCTATAAATATCGCATAAGATTTTATCTAGATTTGATGTTATTTGAGATATACATACTGACATAGTACCATACCATTAACTATTGGCGTTACATTTCGCCATAGCAAATTCGCGCGTTACGAATTTTGGTGTCGAGCTAATCGAGCATGCGCAACCGCATACCTATTACACATAGTTGCCTACTACGGTCCACGAACGCATGAATAATGTAAAAAATGTGGTAAACGTAGCGGAGGACCCATCCGTTCGTTCGTTCGTTCGTTCGTCCGTTCGTTCGTTCGTTCGACCACTCCTGCATAGATTTCTCCTTTCTCCTCAACCTATCCTATAGCAGCCCAGAGCTCCGGTCGGCCATTTTATGTTCACGCCCGTAGACTTCCTTCCACTTTCTTCCTAACTATAAATAAGACATTATCAGGGGACTACCAAGAGCGAGAATTTTACGGAAGTAACGTATCGAAAATCGATTTTATTCTCAACAAAATATTACCGACTTACGTCACGACCAATAGAATATTATTATCCTTTGTTTTTTTTTTTTTATTATTTTTATTTTGTTGTTCCCATATTTACGAATGAAATTGAAAATGTTTACTTTTTTCGAATTAATTAAGTATCGAAACAATTAATATTATTTGCAACGTTTAACGTTCTATTCAAATTATTACATTGATTTGTATCATCACTCGTGACAAATATAAATCAAAAAATAATACGTCAAAATTTCGGACCATTACCACCACAACAGCAACAACACAACCATTACCGCCACCATCATCATCGTCATCCCGTTTTAAATGGCACGAGAGAGAGAGAGAGAGAGAGAGAGAGAGAGAAAAAGAGCGAAACTTTCGGATATCAAGCTGAGCAGGAAAAATTACGAAACGCGATATTTTTTTCCGGAAAAGATAGGCCGATAGTGGCTCGCGAATTCCATGATTAAAACGTCAAACGTTGCACGTGGATGCCACGATTACCATACGCGTATTCCGCGGAAGTCCGCCATTTCATTGTTTCGACATGGCTGCGTTGTTATCGGCCGATGCAATCAAGCAGGTAGCTATATATATATATATATACATATACATTCTATACTCTGAGTATGAAAAAGAAAGAAAAAGCGAAAAAGAGAGAGAGAGAGAGAGAGAAAATGTTGTATCCGTGCGTGCCACCGCGTGCATGCATGCGTGCGTACGTGCGTGCTGCGTGCACATACATGTGAGAACTAGAAAGAGAAAGAGTATACGGAAACGAGGGACGAAGATGGGAGGGAAGAGAGTGAGAGAAGGATGAAGCGGGTTAGAGGGGGAGTAAGGGAGAGAGGAGTGGCCCTCCGATTGGTCCACACCAGGGCCCCAACCTCCGTCACGCGCGTAACGCGGCCAGATCGATACGCACTGCCCAAGCCACCGTCTCTCTCTCTTTCTCTCTCTCACTCTCTCACTCTCACTCTCTCCTCTCTTTCTCTCCCTCTTCCTCCAGCTACACCTACACTTATCCCTCTCACGTTCGTATTCGTATTAAACGCACACACACTCAATTCTCGTCTCTCTACCCTCCGAGCGTAACTGCCCTCTGTCTCGAACTCACCAACTTCCTTTCTCTCTCTCTCTCTCTCTCTCTCTCTCTTGCTTTCTCGTTTTCTCCTACATCTTGCTGTCGTCGTCGTCGTCGTCGTCGTCGTGGAGAAACTAAAGTCATAGAATGGCCAGCGGGGTTTCGCAAAAGTTGACCAACCTACCTGCCTTTGCGCGATAAAACTAATTTCTTACGTTTTGCTAAAAGTTATTTTAACGAGGGTTCAAATTCCATCCTATATTTAAGTTTAGAATTAACTTTGAACATGATTAACATACATTATTTTTCTTACAACCTTAATCGATTAGGATATATATATATATATATATATATATATATATATATATATATTTATATAAAGGTTTTAACGACAAAGATAAATTTTCTTCGTTGTGGTTACTATCGTATTAGAAGAAAGAAAACTATCAGACATGTTGAACCATTCTCGGTCCCTCGTAAATCCGTGAAAACGCATCGTCTCTACTAGACGTTCCTTCTCACGGTGATTTATCCTCCTCCTCCTCCTCCTCCTCCTCCTCCTCCTCTTCTTCCTCCTTCTGCTCTTCCTGTTTCTTTTCTAGTCCAGCGCATAGGTCATTTTTCTTCGATCTTCAGCAAAGTATCGTCGCAAACACACGATGTGTCGTTGTAGTAACTTACTTACGTATACATGTGTACATATATATATATATATATCTCTAGATAGACGTATGTGCACTAAACGTCGAGGTAGTATATCGCGCGAAGCGATAATCCAATCAGAGAAAAGTCGAGCACAATGTAACCGTTTAATCGACGAACAAGGCGCCACGTTATATTACCATCCCCGATTTAATGCGATATAATGCAAGCTTGTGGATCGGTGAACAATAGTCAGACACGTTGGGATCCCAACGTCTATATCTATATATATATATATATATATATATATAACAACGAAAAATAAAAAGCTAATGATGATCCTAAGCTCGATCATACAGATCTTTTCCTTCAAATCTTCTATCGCGACATACATTTCTTTTTTTCTTTCTTTTCTTACTTGTGTGCAACAATCTTCCCGCATTCTCGCTATCCTGCCAATTTATTCTCCCTGCCCTCTCCCTCCCTCCCCTCCCCCCTATGCTGTGTGCATCTCTCGCAATTCCAATCGAGTTTACTTTTATTGTCTTGCACCGATCATCGACCCTTCTTATTTTCTTACCATGTTTTACCTAACTATATATATATATACGTACCAAAGTAACATCATTGTCAACGAGAATGAATACAATACACTTCTAATCCCTCTATATAAATTACATTTACCCACCCCTTTTCTTTTTTTCCCCTCCCTAATATTGTCCAACCTTTATCTTTCATTATGCCTGTGTGTCTACTAGATTCTCTTTATTTCGTCATCATCATCATCATCATCGTTGTCAGTTTGTCAAGTTCTCGCGTGAGAATCTTAAATCTCAGTCAATGATGATTATCAAAGTAAAGGATAAACGATTTAGTGTAAGACCATCTGTTTCGTGAGAATATCATCAACGTCCTTGACTTCTGATCCTCAGGAAATTGGAGATACTCCTGGTATGCGTACGTTCTGTTAGTAGGGTCCATCAATCGCGTGCAACAGGCACCGGTTAACGTCTATTATCGGTTCACTAATAGCAGTTTCTCATCGTTTTCTAACAACCGATCGAAAATATATATACTTAACACAACTTATGTCAGGAATTAATACTAATAGGATTAATAAATATATATATATATATATATATATACTGTCCAGTTTATTTTAATCAACACTTGTTATTTCTAGAAGGACTTCAATATTTTCTAACCTCGTTAATAATCTCAACATTATTATCTCGTACCTTTTTTTTTTTTGTTTGATTTTTGGTTTTCAAGCGAAAGCGTGACTTTGAAGAAAAAAAGAAAAAAGTCAGCTTTCTAGAAAAGAGTAGACAAAGTTGGATGATACAGGGAAAAAGAAGAAGAAGAGAGAGAGAGAGAGAGAGAAGGGAGAGTTGAAATACAAAATGGTGGGAAAAATGGTTAAGCCTCCTGCGTGTAACTGGATAAGCCAGCGGTTTGTCGCTCTCCCAGGTTTTCAGCTACTTTTTCTTTTTTTTTTTTTTTTTTACTTTACGTCGCCATTCAACTAACTCCACTTTCTTTCTCTTTCTCTTTCTCTTTCTCTCTATCCACCTATGCGTCGGCACTGCCGGAGGGAGATGATGTATGTTCTGTATGATTTATATCGTGGGTGAAGACACGTCGATGGGAGAGGGTTGTTGCGTCAGGGGTGGTTTTTACATAGAACGAATGATGTGCTGGCGCACGTATCCAGACCTTCAAGAGAATCAAACTTACTTTTATTTTTTTTATCTATGTATTAGATTTTATTTGATTTTATAATTGACCATAAATTTGAAGAATAATTTGATTATATTAAATTATTCTTTAGTATTAGAAATTTGATAGCATTCAAATATATTTATGTTTAATAATGAAAACAACAAAATACTATAGAAATTGTATTAAATAAAATAATGAATTAGTTGGAAGTTTGATTAGCGCACAACAGAGAGTTACAATTTTTAAATAAAACCGTTTATATTTTTTTGTTTTTGTTTTATAGAATATTCTTGCATGTTAGATACGCGTGTATAACTTAAAGCGTACATTCTTTCGAACTTACTCGTAGAAACTCGTAGGGGAGGAATAAGAGAACAACCCTGTTTCCGGAACACTGCAGGAAACGTGTATCTCGGATACGAAGTGGCGCATATGATTCTCGTAGGAAAAAAAAGAAAGGGAAAAGGGTCGGAAGGTCGAAGGCGAATCTTTAACCCCGTCTCATGTTCTTTCAGCTTTGTCTTCTTTCTTTTTCTTTTGTTTTTTTCTATTCCGTCATACGTGTCCAACTTATTTTATTTCAATCTTAAACAAAATACAAATTTGAGTAAACGTACGCATAAATATCAGTCCTGAAAAGTTTGGAATTACGATAAAGAAATTGTTTTTGAAGTGAAAACTTCTTTAGAATGGGTGTAATTTGAAAAAATGTAACGGATCGGTATGCGGCTATGTAACGAAGCGGTGGAAGGCGATGAAACGGCCAAGATACTAAATAAAAAGAGAATACAATTATCCTACAGCAGATATTTTGTATTCGTCTGATTCTTTCGAAACTTAGTATTTTGAAGAATTCACTTTTAACAAGTGTGATTTGCACAAATGTTTTTTTTTCTTTTTTTTTTTTAAACGAAAGAAGAACAATTTAAAGAAAAAAATAAATCCTATCACGATTATTATAAAGAAATTCATATTTTCCTATCAAATATCCTGTTTCAAACTTTCGTACGGTAGCATAGAAATATAATAGATAAAAAGTACGAAAATAATACAAAACAAAAAGAAACAAACTGTAAAAATAGGATATCCGCGAATAAGAAACGCGAACGAACGAACGAACGAACGAACGAACCGTCTTTCGTTTTTTTAATGTTTTTTTTTTTTTTCTTTTTTTTTTTCTCGACCTAATCCTTGAACGAGAATCTTCGAGGAGGACATAATTAGCATGAGAATAATAACTCGACAGGTTTCTTAATCAAACTTTTTAAATAGGATTCTTCTTTCTTGTGAATTCTCTTTTACTTTGAGAGGACCAGTCGTCGTAGGAGTCTTCGTCATCTTCGTCATCTTTGCTTTTTCCATAACGGTCTGGATTTTTAATGCGAAATGCTAATCGAGCAACGGTACACTGAAGCACCTTATACAACCCGACGGCAATCGAAAATTGCTGCTACTGCTGCTGCTGCTGCTGCTGCTGCTGCTGCTTCTACTGCTGCTGCTGTTGCCTGTCACTAACCATGAGTGAAAACAGCAAATTGACGTTAATCCGTCGTTGGTATTGTCGAAAAGAGAAATCGATCTTTCGGTTAAGCATGTCGGATGACATCGGACAACAAAATTGGAGAAAACGAGCAGCTTATATATATATACATATTTAATTCGCTGTAGAACCCGCATGATGTGTTTGGCAAGAAGAAATTATTTGGTCCCGGCATGAAATGCGATCCTTTAACTCGTAAACACGATATCATACTATTTAATAACTTCGAATATTATTAAAACGTTCTTATATAGTTTGCAATAGTACGGCCTTTCATTATCAATGATAAATAATAAACTAAAGATCAACGAGTTCTAAATAAAGTTATCTAACTAACTTTTGCGAACTCTGTTTATTATCGTGTTTGATATCCTTGAAATAGAATGTGTGTATGAGTGTATGTGTGTATGTATGTGTGTGATGTAATAACGATCTCTAAAATGTCTTTGATACATAGGAGTAAACGTTAACACGAGACGAATCACAGCGTAACGGAATAAATCAATTGTCGTTCGATTCTCTCTCAATTTATCTTCTCTCTCTCTCTCTCTCTCTTTCTCTCTCTTTATTCTCATTCGTCCAGTTGGTCTCTGCCTCCGGAGTCGACTAACGTTTCGAATCCGACCCGCACTTTTTCACCATCTCTCTCACACTGCATGCCGTCTGGGTAACTCTCTACCGATGAATGGCTACTAGAAAAAGAGAGAGAGAGAGAGAGTGAATGTATGTATATGTGTGTGTGTGTGTATGTGTGTGTCTATGTGTGGGATGGAAAGCAACCCTTTGCCCGTTATCCCAGTTCGATAGGAAACGCGAAAGCCGCGCGTTTTCAAGCGTTTCGCGGGTTGCGCGATTCGAAGGGATGGGAAGGGTAGGGGCACACTCTGGGGCTCGTTTACGGTACAGCCCATTCAGAAATCAATGTCCACCACCTACCTACCTACCTACCAACCCCTCCCTCCCTCCCTCCTACTCTTACCCCATTCCGTAACCTCATCCACATAGTATTCCTCTTCTATTCCCTTTTTCTCACTCATCGAACGTTTCATAAAATCGTCATAGTTTCTCTGACTACTACTATTTACTACTATTATTATTGGTTGGTTGATCGGATCGTCGATCAACGAATATATTCCGACAGATTTTTCAAATTCCTCGTTGAAATGTTGTACGATTTAAACGATGATCATGTCATACACGTATTTTCTGATCATTAAATTTGGTCATAGAATTTATTATTATTGCTATTGCAAATATTCGAAGAATTTTCAAATATTCGAGAGGGAAAAAAGGTAAAAACAAAGAAGAAGAAGAAGAAGAAGAAAAATGTTTAAAGTGTACACCTTCCGAACGCATATTCCCAACGTGTTCTACGTGTCTTTTGTCAAATCGAAGATGTCGAAGGAGACTAGCAAAATGTTGGAAGAAGGTGTAGAACGGAAAGAAAGAAAAAAAGAAAAGAAAGAAAAAAGAAGGAAACAGACAGATAGAGACAGGGAAGAGAAGAAGAAGAAGAAGAAGACGAAGTAGACAAAGTAGAAATAGAAGAAGAAGAAGAAGAAGAAGAAGAAACGTTTACGCGACAGAATACCATTAGTCGGATAATGGGCCGGCAATTAGCTCGGCAGCGTGCATAAATCTTCGCGTGAAAGGACAGGATGCCCGGTATTTAAATAAATAAGTAGCCTCATTGTCCGGCCAGAGGCGTCATCGAGTCACGATGCTTGAAGAATAAGCGTGAATAAGGAAAAAAAATGCTAATCAGTCCAAAAACTCGACTTGTAACGCGTTACGAGTCGAGTTGAGTTGAGTTGAGTTGAGTCGAGTCGAGTCGAACGAACGAACGAAAAGATGGAAGATGATCTACGAGGAAAAAGAAAATGTAGACAAACAAACAAAAAAATAAGATAAAACAGATGACGAAGAAGAAGAAGAAGAAGAAAAAGAAAAAAATTGTCGAAGGTAGAAAGGTAGTAGTAGGTTACGTTTTCTACCTTCCAACGAAGGTTGACGAAGAGAGTTAGTAGTAGTAGTGGTGCGTAGGCGTAAGAACGGTAGAGAGTTTCTTTTCAAAAAGGGCTTGGAAAACGAAACGAAAGGAAAAGGAAAAGGACAAGAAGGGGGGAAGGAGGAATGAGATTCTAGCATTAGAACAAGTTAAAGGTTGGAAAGGTTGGAGAAACTACCAACTGGGACTGGTTAATTTAAGCTTCGAAAAAGAAAAAAAAAACACGAAGTCTCTCGTAGTGTAGTTTCACCTTTTCGTGTTCCTTTTTTTTTTTTTTTTTATCTTTCCATCTAGTTCTCATTTTTTATCTTTTTCTTATTACATATTAACATGGACAAATTTTGTGTGAAAACGATCTGCCGACGATCTACCTCCTACTATAGCACCCTTAAACGCGTTTGCTATATTTCATAATTTTGACTTTTTCGAACCTTTCGTGAAATACAAAAAAAAAATGGAAAACGAAACGCGTACGAGAGAAAAAGAGATAGATAGAAATAGAAAGAGAATGAAAGAAATAAAGACAGGGCTCTCGATTTTAGCTTTTCGAATCGTATTCCTACGCTCTTACATACTTTTATATATGCGACTGCCATACATATATATATATGTATACACCTATACATCGACACAGATATGCATTATTAATGTGAGATGCCGAGTGGATCCTTCAACCGATGAAAGCCGATGCAAGCCGATGCATGACGCACCCATCAGACCGAATCCTGGAATAGTAGGAGAGACAGAAAGAGAAAGAAGAGAGTGTGAGAGAGTGTGAGTGAGTGAGTGAGAGAGAGAGAGAGAGAGATCCACATTTTCGATTCGTCGAGAATGATCCAAAAGATCAACGTTGAAGCATGGAGGAGAAGCGAGCACCTACCGACCGAGTCGCGTTTGTGAAATAAAGGGAAATGCGGTAGAGAGATCGTTTTTATGATCTCCCATGCATGCATTCCGACGCTAATACAACGAAGATGGATAGATGGATAGATAGATGGATAGATGGATAGACGAAAATAGATTATTTTCTTCTTTTTTTTTGTGTCAAATATTACTTATCTTATATATTCTTTTTTTTATAGAAAACAAAATAAACTCGTCATTTGATTTGAAATTCGTAATTAAAAAATAAGAAAGAAAAAAAAAACAAATTATACACAATTGAAATAATTATGAAAAATATGATACTTTGAACAAGTTGTTTTTTCGTACGAGTAATTGAACACCTCGAGAATCCTTGGATGGGTCCTTTCGCTGAAGGAAAAGTTTCTCTTCACTCTTGGACGATCGGAGTTTGAAAGTTTGGAAAAGTCGGAAAAATCGTTGACCATCTTTGGCGCCACGAGAGAACATCTTTTCTCTCTCTCTCACTCTCTCTTTACCCTTCCACCATGAACCAAAAAAAAAAGAGAAAAGTATAGGAGAGAGTTGAGCGAGAAAAGTAGATGGAGGCAAAAGTTAACCGCAGTGGACGCGTGGCTGCACACACGTCGTTCACCCTCAACTTCACCCTCTCCTACCAAACCCCTCGACGAACCTCCGGCCAACACTCCTCCCCCCCTTCCTCCCCCTTCTCCCCCGTCCTGAAAGCGCCGGCCGGATCGACGCATCGCGACGCATCGGGACGCATCGGCCCTGAACGAGGACGATGTGCAATCTATCGAAAGATATTCATGGGGTTTGCCCGTTGGCCCCCCCCGCCCACCCCCCGTTTTCACATCCCCATCAGCCATAACCGTCGCGTCACGAATGTCTTATTGATTGCACCCCCGTTCAAAGTGTGTGAGAGAGAGAGAAAGAAAGTGGGCAATGGTGGACGAGAAAACGGAAGGGTGACTTCGTGTAACATTACGTCCAGCTAGAAATCATCAACTCAATAAAAGAGAGAGAGAGAGAGAGAAAGAGGGAGAGAGAGAGAGAGGGTGGGATATTTATTGACATCAAAAAGTGTATTCATCGCTATTCGTCCAATATATTTTATTCAATATGTGATTTACGAAAGAAATATTTGGATAAAAAAGTCTGTTTTCTTTAAAAAAAAAAACATTATAAGAAATTTGCTTTTTTTTTTTTTTTAGCAACGTAAATAATATGGAAAAAGTAATTTTATATCAGATTAAAGAGATTAAACCTTTTAACATTTCTACCCTTTTTCCCTACATATCTTGTCTAAAGATAGCCAAAAACCTCCCCCACCCCTCCCTTATTGATAATCCTCAGTCGATATTTGCTTCTTTCATTTATCAGGATTTTCGAAGCTTGACCAGTTTTCTATATCGATCCTGTTTGATGTGTATGTGTATGTGTATGTGTCTCTCTCTCTCTCTCTCTCTCTCTCTCTCACACTCTCACTGTGTCTCTAAAACTTTCTAAATCTCACATTCCTATCTATCATTTTGGATTCAGTTAGACGATTAAATTTCGATATACATTTTTGATCCGCGACGTTTGAAAGCTTTTGAATTATAAAAAAAAACAAAAAAATAAATAAATATTCAATGGTTGTTAAAATTCGCATGAAACAATCAATGGGATAAAATATTAATGGTGACAGTTTATATGTTAGATAAATGTGGGAGGATCTCACGGGTTAAAAAAAAAAAAATAAAAAAAAAATGTTTTTATAATCGCCCCGAACCCGGGCCGAGGTTCGCTCGTGCGCGTGTAATTTTCTATATCGGTGACACGGTCATGTTATCGAATCAACGCTTTTTATAGAGGCACACCATAAGTATATACCATGAGAGACGAGAGTTAAAGAGTCATGGGACCACGACTGCAGGAGACGACCATGGCATTCAATGTACTCACGCCGCGGCTCATTGTGCCCCACTTGACTTTGTTGTCGGGGCCCTTTTGTGCCACTCCAGTCTCTCTCTCTCTCTCTCTCTCTCTCACACACTCTCTCTCTCTCTTATTCTTTTTCTTTTTCTCTCACACTCTTTTCCTCTATCATTCACTCTCTTTCTCTTTCTCACTTGGACACTCTCACTTTACTTTCCTCTATTTCACCGCTAACGTGCTCTTGCACTTCTCTTCCTCTTCGACGAATGCCTTTCTTTGTTTGCTTAATTATTCGTTTTGTATTCGTTTAACCACTGTCAAGAGAGATTTTTCAAACGTACCTTGGTCACTGTATATGTGTGTATTATCTACCGAATTGGTGACGCGAATGAACTTAAAAGATTACGTTGTGTGATGGGGGTTTGAATTTAAATGGCGAACCATCTTTATTTTCAACAGTGGGGTAGGTTCGGTACTGAATCTTTTATTCTCTATCTCTCTCTCTCTCTCTCTCTCTCTCTGTTAAAACAACGAACAAATCTAATAGTTTCTAATCTCAAATCTTTTACTTTTGTGTATCAATTAATATGCGATATATAGTTAAACGTATCACTAATCAAACAAAACAAATATCTTAATAAATTAATTAACGAAAAAGTTTATAAAAGAAAAATTCCTTCAAGAAACTAAACCAAAAAAAAAAAAGAGAAGAAGAATATTATGGAGCATGAAACCCTTCGGTGTGGATAGCCTAAAGCCCAACGTTGCTAATCCGAAGCATAGTTTATACGTCATTAAACCTCACACGAGTGAGAAGGGTCGAAAATGATGAGAATGAGTGGGGGGTGCGGTGGGGAATGGGTGGCACGCGCGGAATCCGCGAACGTCACGACGTATATTGGCGCCTAGGGCGGTAGAAGTAACACACACACACACACATACACATGGTATGGCTTTCCGATGGGCTTTTCGATGGGCTTTTCCATCGAGGGCAACAGCTAGAGCCCCGTATGCCAGTGGCTCAGGACGACGAGACGCAACCCCTCTAGGGAGACCCGTCACATCGAATCATCCCCCGGAGATATGACAGCATAGCATAGCATAGCAGTGGTGGCCTTCCACGAGTCGATGGAGGGTTGTTCGATCGGTGGTCGACCCCGAAATCGAGATTAAATGTCCGTCTATCCAACATTGGTTGTTGGCTGCTGCTATCGTCGTCAAAGTTACTGCTGTCGTCATCGTTGTCCTAACGTCCTTCATCGTTTTGTTCTCTTCCTGACCTTACAAACTTGATCTTTCTCTCTCATGAGACTTTCTTACTTTTAGATATACTTCTTACCTTATCAACAAATTTATCAATGTTTCTTCGTTAATCAAGAAAAATATATATATATATATATATTTTTTTTTATTTAATAAAGATAATTATTATTAATTATCTTTCAATATATGGGACATAAATTGTTTTAGGTATGGTTTATTTTCATATAGAAATTATTTATTCGTCGAATATTTGAAATATTTCAAACGAAAAATATATGTGAAATGTTTAAGCACTCAATCAAATTTAAGTAACTTTACTTGAATATAAAAGTACATCTTTTGTTTGAATAAGGTAGATTATTTCGATTCGTTAATATGATTATGAACAAAAATACTTCATAAATATCTGAATAAAATGGAATAAATCGTGTAAATTGTAATACTATTACTACGATTCAATACCATCGTCGTTTCGAACGATCAATGAATGATAATGATATTAACTGATTTATATATAGGTTTCATTCGTATCAAATATTATATTTGCTTTTAAGTATGAAATAACAAAATCGTTGATATCTATTAACGCGTAATTAAATACCTTCATTATTTGACAATTTTTTATAATTAAAATTAATTATTTAAATATTTAAATATTATAAAATATATCGCATTACTTGATAGATTAATTTAAACATCCCACAAAAAAAGATGCATAAAACAAACGTACGACTATTATTATGGGGGGGTTTAGATGAATACGAAGATTTTCTCTTAAACGGAGGCATTCCACATTTCGAAAGGGGTGAAAAAGAAAACTGTAACAACGTTGAATTAAAAATCTTCATTAAGAAATATCATAAATGATATAATTCTTAGCACCTGAACGTCCATGTAACGTCAGTTGAAGGCTTTACACGAGAATAAGGGCTTTTGCGAGCACAGGGAGGTGAAAGAGAAGTAAGGAAGATGAGGGAGGTGTAGGAGGTAAAAGAGAAGAGACAGAGAGAGAGAGAGAGAGAGAGATAGAGTTCCGGGGGTACCAAGAGAAAAGGGAGAGAAGGCCCGAGAGCGAGGAAGACCGTGCAAAGGGCATCATTCTAATTGCCCCGGACTTCCTTTCATCCCCTTTGTGCGACCCTCGGCTGCGCTTCCTCGTCCACCCTCTTTGCTCTTCTCCTCCCCACCCTTTCATCCTCTCTCTCTCTCTCTTTCTCTTTCTGTTTCTCTCTTCTAGCCCATCCTCTTCCTCCTCCTCCTCCTCCTCCTCCTCCTCTGGCATCTCGAACTACGGCACTGCCGACGACTACGACGACGACGACTCTAAGTCATTTCTGCGATTAATTTTTCCTTCCAATTTGCACGCGGCAGTAATTAAGGGGCTGAGACGCAGTACATCATCCGGCGCTTCGACTACGACGACGACGACGACGACTACTACGACACCCCCCTGCGCACAAGCGAAAAAGGGAGCCTCGCTTTTAGTGTTCTGCCTTGCCTCGTCTTCTGCGTGAAACAATGATAACGATCTTCCATAAGAGAGAACCTTCTTGATTTGACAAATTAAATTTATATGCATATATATCTATATATATATATATAGGATTCTCAACTTTAACGTAACATTTTTTTAAAGACTAATATTAATACAGACATTGTTCCCTAAGAAATGAATCCACATGGAAACTCGTGCACAATGCGAGGATGGGTCGGAAGGATTTATTCGAAGTTCAGTTAGTAAAAAAAAAAAAAATTGGTAGAAGGACAGGAAGGAAAGGAAAGGAAAGAAAAGGAAAGGAAGGATAGTAAAAAAGAAAACATATGGAGAACACGTTGGAAAAAGATGAAGGGTGGAGGGGGTAGGGATGGGGGGGGAGGGCGGGGGGGTTTGAAAGAGGTGGAGAACGTCGCGAGTAGAGAGTAGTCTATCGTGGAACGAATCGAGCGGTGGCTGGCACGGCGGTGGTGGTGGAGGCCATGGGAGATGAAAGGGGCGGAGGGGGTTGTATTTCTTTTTCTCTCTTTCGGCGGCTTCCTGCATCCCTGAAACACGGATACCATTCTGTTCGGCGGCCTTTCGAGGTGTTTAATAACGATAATGCCCGAGATAGAGTAGTTTCACGGAGGAGAAGAGAGGGTGCCGAGCCGACAGTGGTGGTTCGTCGGCTCGGGACTCGGTTCATTCACGAGCTCGCTCGTTCGTGCAGAGAGTTCTTCCCCGTGAATGCATTGAATGCCTTTCTGTGCATTCGCTTTCTCTCTCTCTCTTTTACTTTTTTTTTCTTTCTTTCTTTCTTTCTTCCTTTCTTTCTTTCTTTCTCTTCTTCCAGGACTTTATGCCACTGGTATGCATCTCCATCTCCTTTCCACTACCCTTCGGATGGAGATATTCGTCGGTCGGCGAACGAACGTTCTCGCATTTTCTCCGCTTATCACGTGAAAGTCGTCCCGAACTCCACCAGCGGAAATATCGCGTCATTCCGCAGATTTAACAAAATGCCTAGTCGAGCGAGCTCGAATATTCAGATTCCTCGTGTTTCGTCAATAGGAGAGAAATTGATCTATACTCTATGACCGAAACTATCGATTGGGTCCTCTTATACGAAAATTCACCTTTAAATAATGAAAGAAAGAAATAGATTGAGAGAGGAAATATTCTAATGTTTGGGGAGACAAAACTACAAAAAGAGAGAGAGAGAGAGAGAGAGAAAAAAATAAGGGTTGGAGATGCACGGATATCGGGTCTTTGAAAATTTGGAAGCGAGGAGCCGCGAAACCGCGACTTTTCCGCTGAAAGGGACTCCGGTGTATCGAGAGTGTGTGAGTGAGTAAATGAAAGAGAAAGAAAGATAGGTAGATAGATAGAAAGTAGTGAGAGAGAGAGAGAAAGAGAGAGTAGAACGATACGCGATGTATCGAAAGAACACCGACGTGTACACGTTGAGAAATATAGACTCATATACGTATACTTAATACACACGTACTTGTACAAAGAGGTTCGTTTGGTTCGGTGTTTTTATCGGTTGCGCGTCCGCTTACTCGCTTTCTTGCTCGTCTAGCTGACTGACTGACTGGTTGGTTGGTTGGTTGGTTGGTTGGTAGGATGGTTGGTTGGATGGTTGGATGGTTGGTTGGTTGGTTAGTTGGTTGGCTGAGTTTACCACTGACTCTGCATCGAAACATGTAAGTCCAGGAGGGCAATAATAGATCCCACAATGGCACGCGAGCTTTTCAGGGCCTCCTCCTGTAGATGGTGGAGAAGAGGGTGGTGGTAGTAGCATGCCGTCGTCGTCATCGTCGTCGTCGTCGTCGTCGTCGTCGTCGTCGTCGTCGTCGTCGGCAGTGGTGGTGGCGGTGGCGCGAATCTCGGCCTCGGGAGGGGACGAAAACGAGGTAGCTCATCAACTAATGGCCCGCACCGGAACCGAACAACCACCTACCTTCTCTCCTACGGACTCTTGCTAGTCTACGGTACCTCGATCGTGCTTGTATACGTGTATCAATGTATTTTCTATGTAAGTATATATACTCAAACACATAGCATACCAACCACCTACGATATACGAGATCATATACACCCTTCTCTTCTTCCTCATCATCGTCGTCGTCGTCGTCGTCGTCGTCGTCGTCGTCGTCGTCGTTGTTGCAGTTGTTGCAGTTGTCGTTGTCGTCGTCGTTCTACGAGCAACGCACACTTTTCCTCCCATCTAGTCTAACAGTCAATGTAGGTTACACTCAGCCAGTACTGCTACTTCATTTCAGATATTTAGCATTATTACCAACTCCGCTTATATTCCTTCTCCCTTCTATCCACCCTCTCCGTCAAAGAATTAACGACGACCTTCTTACAAAGACTCTTCTCTTCGTATTCTCCTTGCTATCTACTCTCTCTCTCTCTCTCTCTCTCTCTCTGTCTCTCTTTTTTTGTGCTCAGTACTTACAAGTATCATCGTGTACCATCATTCAGTAATACATCCTTGTCTATACTTCAAATAAAATTACGACCTCGAATCCTCGAAATACTTATGCATTCGTTATCATTCCAACGTTTTATCATTATTAGTCGTTAGATATTTTTTCATCTGTAATATATGTTAACGAAATGTTCGTATATTTTTTTTATATCTTAAGATATTTTAGTCAGATTTTCTACACGAATACTCACGAAATAAAATCTTACCTATTCTTAAATCTTTCAAATTATCCATTTTATCATATTTATTAATTGCTTAGATATTTTTTATGTTCTAACAATATTTGCGAAAGACGAAAAATGTTCGTTTATATATATATATATATATATATAAATATATCTTGAAGAGAGGTAGTAGGCGATTTTCGATGATTAAAATAAAAATCCGATATATATCGGGGAGGTACAATTCGGTAGCATAAGAGCTTTAGCAACCTTCTCGAGGAAGCGATCTACACGGCATTCGAGCGAACGGAAACTATGCAAAAGGAAGAAAAAAAAGATTCGTTTCCTCGCTGAGCGAGTCGGAAGGAAGGATTCGCATAAATCCACCCCACGATTCTGTCTCTCTCTTTCTCTCTCATTTTCTATCTCTCTTTACGAGTCTCTTTCCCTCTGACTGTGCTGAAACCACCCCAAGAGCGGACCATGAATATTGATCAGCCCCGTTTCACGTACGTCCTCTCTGCTCTCACGCACCGTGTCGTCCTAAAGCCAGGACTTTCTCTCTCATTCCTACTTTCTCATTCTCTTATTTTTTTTTTGTTCCACTCTCTTCTATCATCGACGTTTAACTTTCTTTCTTTTCTATTACGTTTTATCTATCTTTCTCTATTTTCTAATACGATCGAAAGGAAAAAGAAAAAGGTCCTACTCTCAAGCTGAGAAAGAGCGGACTCCATTTACGTTTGACTTTATCTTGACGTGATCTAGTTATGCCAGGCACGAATCCACCACGCGAAATCATTATGTGGGATCAAACCCCCCACTCCACCCCCCACTTCACCCCCACATCCCATCCCACCCCCCTTTTCTAGTCATCGAATCTTATTTCTCTCCTTCGTTTCTCTTACTTGAGGAACCCCTCAAACCTTCCTATCTCCCTCTTTTTCATTCCGGTTTATCTCTAATTAATTCAGGAAGAAAAAAAACCTCTTGTTCTTCATTTGTTAAGAATACTTTTTTTTCTTTGGTTGTTCGTTCGAATTTTTCATTAATGGAATAAATATATATATATATAGGACGAATGAAAAGTAAATGGACTATCATAACAATTCTATTATTTATCATCCATTTACTTTCGATTCAACCTGTATATATATATATACATATATTAATAATTTAATTTAATTAAATTTACTTTTTATATTAAATTAAAGAAAGTACACTTTAGTTGCATATTTACTTAAATATTTAATTAAATTAATTAAATATTAATCATTTAAATTATATATTAATAATTTAATTTAATTTAATATAAAAAGTATATATATATATATATATATATATATACACTTATATATTAGACAAAATTATAGAAAATATAAATACCGTAATAAAAGATACGTGTTAAATCAATCATGGTTATCAAACCACCATTCAAAATATATTTCTATTATATAATATATCTTTCAGTTGTAGATATTTATCGATTAAACGAAAGATCGTAGGTTTTATATTCGATGATGAAAATCTTTGTAAGGATTCATTAAAGGTTTGTTTAGATATCCACAAATATCAAACTCGTTAACGTACATAGCAATTATAACCGGTTGATAATAGGCATGTAACATATAAATGTTATGACGATGTACGTGGGTGGAAGTTGTGGTGGTAGTAGTAGTTGGGTGTACGAATTGGCGGAAGAGAAAAAGATGGATATGGGTGTATAATGAATGGAGAAGATCGCGAACGCCTATTCCTCCTAATTCCTTGGACCCTTTCTATCTTCTTTTCCCTTTTTCTTTCTGTTTATCACCCTGTAGGTAGGAAGAGAGACGAGGGTGGAGTAGGACGGATGAGAAGAAGGAAAAGGATGAAGGAGGATGAAGAGGAGATATGGAAGAAGTGCTGATGGGTGGGTGGATGGAGGAGGATGCTGAATTGACGAGAGAGGGATGGATGGAAAAAGAGAGGATCGGAAGCTTCAGAAAGAGGGAAAGAAAGATAGAGAGAGGAACACCACCACCTCCTTCTCACTCTCTCTTTCCCTCTCTCTCTCTTTCTCTTTTACTTTCCATCTTTCTCTTCCGCTTCACCATTCTTCGGCACTCCCGTCGGGGATTAATAACGGCCTACCATTGTTGCCATGGAAACTCTCGAAGCGTTAAAAACTCCTCGGCCCTAACTCTCTGTGATCGTCCGTTTAACGTTCTGAGAAGAGAAAAGGGTTGCGATTTCAAATTCTCGAACGGTACTGAGATACAACATGAGGAAATATTTTTTAAATATATTTTTCATTTGTATTATTATAATATATATATATATATACATATAAACCGTAGGTGGTTTGGTAACCATGATTGATCTACCAATTACTATGGTATTTATATTTTCTATAGTTTTATTTAGTATATAAGTATACATAGTAAATGGATGGTAATATATATATACCAGAAAAAAAATAATTTGCATATTAATGCATAGTAAATCCTACAATAGGTAAACATAGTTACCTGTACATAAGCTGGTACATACTAAAATTAACTAAGACATATAAAATAAATTGAAATAACATTAGATAAACTTTAAAATGATTATATATCTTCTTTTTAATATATATATATATAAATTACGTGTTACGTTGTTTGTCCGCAATGGACTTCTAAACTATTGAACCGATTTTAATCAAATTTGGCACACTGTGTGCAGTTTTATCCAACTTGAAAGATAGAATTGTTTATATCTCAATTTATAATCGCAATATTATTTGTTTATTAACCAAGAGTCATAATTAAAGACGTGTGTATCAGACTGATTGTGAGCCACAGCAACGCGTGACGGGGCACCCCTAGTATTATATATATATTTATATTATCAGATAATATTTATTGCAACTCGTATATAAATTCGTTGGTTTATAAATATAAAAGAAAAAAAGAGATAAATGATGAATGAAATGAATGAAATGAATGAAATGAATGATTTGACGATGACAAACCGTTGTTAGAAGAATATAAAAGTAACCGAGGTGATCTTTCTTTTGTTTTTTATTTTTTATTTTTTATGGGAAGTTAGTAGGAGAAAAATCGAACAACGTACACTTGACACCCCCGTGTGTAGTAAATACGTACGTCAAATGAAGAGAAAATTCGTGCAAAAATAAAAACAGATAGTAGGGTGAAAAAGAAGAGAACATTCGTGATATCTCGACGAATATTCATGAGGAGAGAAAGAGAAAGAGAGAGAGAAAGAGATATTCACATGCGTGCAACGATTCGAACTTTCTCTATTTTTTTCTTTTACTTCTCCCTCTCTCTCTCTCTCTTTTATCTTGGTGTGTTTCCGGAATCGAAGACGAGTCCATGAGAGAACACCTCGTCGTCATCGTCGTCGTCGTACGATTCTCAAGCTTTGTTTTACAAAAACGCACGTGTTTTACTCATACATAATAATAACAATAATAATAATAATAATAATAATAGTTATATATACATACATATACAATAAAAGAAGACAGAAGAAACATCAATGGTGTTGAAAAGTATATTACTTTGGGCTTTTGCTCACGTTGGTCGTACAACACACGACGAACGACGCGTGTGGTCCGAACGAACGAACGAACGAACGAACGAACGAACGAACGAACGAACGAACGAGAACGCACAGGAGAACTGGCTGGTTCGTGAAAGGGTGTGAGGGGGGGTGGCGAGGGGGTGGCGAGGGGGGGTTATGGTAGAGAGAGAGAGAAAAAAAAAAGAAAGACTCGAAAGTCGAAGGTTCCGCGGGGCTCGTTATTCATCGACGGTTCGGATCCGGCTGTCAGGAGATGCGTTATTTACGAGTTTCGCGGTAGAACGAACTATTAATTCGGCTGGATGCAGCCGAGTAAAACCAACCGCGCAGACCGGTGGTGCCGGCGTTAGAAACGCGTTCCGAAATTCGCGCCCCGAGAACGAACCCGAGTGGCCCCGGTAAAGGGCTTCAACCCAACCCCAACGCACATCTCCGCCTATCTTTTTCTCCACGAATTTTCTCTCTCTCTTTCTCACTCTTTTTCTTGTTTTTTCTTTTTTTTTTTTGTTCTTCTTTATCTATCTCTCACTTTTTTTCACCCGCTTGGATCGATTTTCCATCCTTCGTGTACGCGGAGACAAAGAAGGATCGGTTTCTCGTCCGACGATCGACGAAAATGATGGGGCCATGCATTTTTTTTTCTTTTTTTAACTTCACCCCCCTGATAGAAATGTCTTTCTCTATTTTTCAATCGTTCTTTGATTTTTTTGTTTTTTTGTTTTTTGTTTTTGTTTTTCCACGCCATTCGTCTTATTCGTATTTAAACTGTAAGTTATATTCCATCGGGTGTACCTGGTACCACCTATCATCGTTCATTTTGTGTTGAAAATATTCGAAAATTTTTCGTGATTTGTACATGCCCAAATCTTCTCATATTTAATTTTCATTTAATTATTTATTCTTCTTGATAAATATATAAGTCACGTATGTCATTGTAAAAGTGAAAGAGGTATCCTTTTCTAAAAGAAAATTAGATTCATCTGTCAGGTACAAAATTGAATAAATTTTTTGTATTCCGTCGCATAATGTTGTGTGTTCCATTGAAAACTAAATTGCACATCAAATGTCGTACACGTTTAACGAGATCGGTTAATTTAATTCATACATTATTTATAAAAATAAATCAAATAAAATAAAATCAATGTTTAGTTTACGGTCTCGAAAGACGAGACTTCGCAACCTGAGCTACGTTCAGCGTATAATTTGCTTAAGTTACGTTTTCTTGATTGAAAGATCTTCAGGTTAGGGTGATCAGTCTTACGGCATTATTTATAAAAATACGAAAAGAAAAAAAAATAGAAATAATGATGGATTCATTCGTGGAAAATTAAGAAAATCTTAAGTAATAAAAATAATATCATTTGATGTAAAAATGAAAGGAAAGAAAAACTAAATAAATTGAAATAATTCTTTACTGAAAACTCCTTAAAAAAAAAAAAAAAAAGAAAACGATTCGATTGATTCTGTTTACAAGAGAAACTGTTAAGCTATGAAGAAAAAATGTGTCTGTGTGTCTGTGTGTGTGTGTATGAGTTTTTCTTTGTGATCAAAAGGATACGACATTGTCGATCGTGCTTGAAAGAAACACGAAACGATTTTTTCGCGTTACACACGTATCTCGATACTTCGTTGGCGCGAAACCATACGACGTTTGAAAATGCAAAAAACGTGTATGCCAGTTCTCTTGAAAGTAGTAGTGGTGGTATACTACTCTTTTCTCTCTTTTTTTTTTTTTTTTTTTTTTACTACAACTCTTATAGTATCGTTTCGTATACCTTTCGATTATACGAGACGGACTGTACGTAGTAACGTTGATCTAATAACGGGACAAACGTCGCGAGTTTCGCGTCCCAGCCGGGATTTCATTTCCTCTTCTCGTGGGTAGAGGAATTCGTTGAGCCAGAGACGAGAAGAGAAATGTTGAAAGAGAGAGAGAGAGAGAGAGAGAGAGAGAGAGAGAAGGTGAATCGATCCTTCAACGACGAAGGACGTCTTTCGATATGTGTCGACTAGAAACGAAGGATGATATACATGTATATGTATCTATGTATGTAACTAAAACTCGACCAAAGTATTTTATATTATAATATATTATTTTATATATTATATATAATATATATTAATATATTTATTTATTATATACATATATATTAATTTATTTTATTATATAAAAAATATTATTATTGTAATATATTAAATATATTATTAATATATTAGTAATAAATGTAATAAATTTACTAAACAATTTAATACATTTATTATTAATTGAATAAATTAATATATGATATTAAAATGATTAGAAAAATAAATAATATAAATGTAATATTATAAAAATAGTAAGCGCTTAAAACGAAGTGTATAAGTTTAGGGTAAAGCTTAGAAGTTTCAACAAGGAGTAAGAAGAGGATTCGCAAGAGGTTGCTTCACGACAGGGGGTTTCACTGTAGGGAGGCGGGCGTCTCACCGCCGGAAGTGCGTCTAATGCATCCGTCTGGGGGTCACGCGTCATCTCGCTTCCGGCACGGCCATTACCTTCGGTAAAACGCTTCGTAGAATCGAAGGGGACCTTTCGCCTACTTCGACTGCTCTTTCCTTCTTCCATCCTACCCCACACCCACACCCACACCCCCTCCCCCTTCTCACCACTTGTTCACTCGTTCCACATATCGTTTCTTTCGACAAGACTTATTTGTTTTCTTCTTTTTTTTTTGTTTTTTTTCTTTTTTTCATCTGAATCATCCTTTTTCACGTAATTCTTCTTTCACCTCAATATCAGTCACAAATAAATGCTAACATTACATTTTGCAATATTAAGTTAATTTTTAATAAAGATAGGATATTAATAAAAGTAATAAAATCTCATGAAATTTGTCAACGTTAGAACAAAAAAAATATATATATTAATAAAAATGACAAAAGGTTGATTTCAAATAACAAAAATTAATTATTAATTTTTTTATTTAATTAGTTCGTTATAATTATTATAGAATATTAGCACAATTATATATTATGATAATTATGTATTTAAATTATATAATTTTATTACTACAATTCTTAAAATTGGTTAACAAATTTAAGGTTAATAATTAAATATAACACATACCTCTCCTAGGTATAACGTAATGCAGGTAGACGTCAGTATGCACTGCTGCAACCGAAGAAATATATATATATATATATATATATATATATATATATATATTTTAATTTAGCAACTTTACGTTTGGTATCCGTTCACCGTAATACATAGAAGCCGCGATAGAAACGACGTAAACGACCATTCTGAAAAATGTATACGGTAGGGAAAAGCGCGCTTGTGGTACGTTCGGCTAACGCCCTTCCATTATCAAGAATAACAAACATCGCTGTTTATGTACTCTCAACGGCGGAAATAGGGGGAGAAATTAAAATTCATCGTCCGACCCCGATGCTATCGATTGGACTACCGGCCCTATACTACTCTCTCTCTCTCTCTCTCTCTCTCTCTCTCTCCCTCTCTCATTCTCTTTCACTCAGTACGAGCTCTCCACAACTCTGGCAATGCTTTCGCGATAAAGCCGAGTTTCGTTGTTACGCGCCATTTCCATCTACAATGTCGCAATTATAAAAATATCAACATTTTCAATGGCAAGTGGGAAAGATAACGACCTACCGATGAGAGTTAGTTTTACCTCTGGCTAATTACGAACAACGTTGAAATAACAGTTTTTCCTCTGTCTGTCTATCTCTCTCTCTCTCTCTTTCTCACACACACATACACACACTTACACACATTTTTTCCTTGTTATTTGCGCATAAAAACGAACGTTGCACGCATCGTTTTGCGATACACAACGACGGTTACGAATTAAAAAAAAACTAAAATATATTTCAACATGAGTGTGCGAGAGAGAGAGAGAGAGAAACATCGAAGAGAAATACTAAACGAAAAGGAGTTCAGTTAGCGAAGGAAGTAGCTTTTGTGAAAAATAAAAATAAAGAAGAAGGGTATGGTGGACGCGTCGAAAAAGGATCGACTCAAAGGAACGAGCCAATGAGACAAGAGCCCCCTTTACCTTCGGAGATTGGTCGGCGTATTGTTTTAAGGGAGGCCCGACGCATGCGTCGTCCCATGCGTGGGAGGACCGACCATAATTCACGACCCACGATGCCGTTCGATGTCTACTTTGCTCACCGGTTTTTTTTTTCTTCTTTTGCTGCTACTTCTTTACGTCATTTGTTGTCGGTTTTCTCGTCACTGGGTTAATCGTATTCTTTTCTTGATCATTTTAAAGAGGATTATTACCAAAACACTTTCATTGCTACTAAGTTTCATGATTTATTGTTGTTGTCTGTTATTTTGTTTGGCTTTAAAAAAAAAAAAAAAAAAAAATTAAAAATTTACATTGACAATAATAATCAAACGAATTAATTATTTGTACAATGATTACACACACACACACAAAATGATGAAAGATATTACATTTTGATATTTAATCCATCGATTATAGATGAAATCCTCAATTTAGGTATCACCTGATTCTGGTCTTAACGAAGGAACGTAGAACGATCGTAAGTTGTGGTAAATTAACGGTCAATTAGCGTAAAGCGTTGGAGACTAAAAGGGCTATTCGGTTTAGGACTTAAGGAAAAGGAGAAGGGGTAAAGGACAACCTCCTTATCCTTTAATCCTATCGAAGAATGTTACAGGTTAGGTACCTGTCCTAAGATGAAGGGATGGTTTCAAATACATTAGCACTTTTCTCAGAAGTGAAAAATAACAATGATTGAAAAGAGATAAATCAATAATCTCAACCTTTTCGGTAGAGTAAGAGCTTAAGTAGCTTAAAAAAGCATAAATTATAATCTGCATGCTAAAAAAATACGAATTGGAGGTAGAAGTAAAAGGGAGGAAGTGGTACAAAAAATACATGAAAAATAAAAGGTAGACTTAATCGTATGGAATAAAAGAAGTAGAAGAAGATGGTGATGATGATGGTGGTGGTGATGATGATGATGATGATTATAAAATAGAAGGGGATGGGATTTAGAAAAATAAGAAGAAAAAACAGCTGTCAGTTTACTTCAAAAAGACCGCCGGACTTTGGATATGTGCCGTGTGTATTGTTATTTTATGTAGCACCATGCGGCGAAACAAATACATGCCATTCCTAGCATCCATAGGGCCCCCTCAGGGGTGGCCAAATACGTCGATCATAGAAACAATTTTTTTTCTTTTTTTTTTTTTTCTTATTTGATCGATCATAAACCGACAGGAGACGATTTTTGACACGGAAACAAAAAATATCTTAAAAAATAATATGCTGTAACAAAATTGATTTAAATCTAACGAACCAGAACACACTGGAGTAACAAATTTTAGAAAAAAATAATAATAATAATAAATCAATTGTTAGAAGAAAATTGTCAATAATAAATTTGTAAGATTTTTTCAATAAATAAATAATTTATAATAACAAAATGTCGATTGATCGTTTATGGAATAAAGTTGACCACCTCTGGGATAGACCACCATCATTCATGGATGTACAATAAGCGGAAAATTGACGAGATTAGCTTTTACTTGTGTGTTAGTGTAAACGGTTCTGCCACCACCAATTTTCATCTTCTTCTTTTTCTTCTTTTACTTTTCTTTTTTCTTCCCTTGGAATTTTTCTTTTCTCATTCTATTTCTCTCACTCTCTCTTTCACTCTTTCACTCTTTCATATATTTTCTCTGCAATTTCCTTTTTCTTTTCCTCCTGTTCTTTTATCGAATTAATAATCATTAAGAGAAACAACACACTCGTCGAATATTCTCGCGGAATTGCGACGACGTATTAAAATCGTGCAATACAACACGTTAAACACGTGGGTAGTAAAAGGTGTGTACCTATTACAAAAAAAACCTCATTCACATGGTATTATCCTTTATTAATAATACGTCGTCGTCGTCGTTGTAGTCGTCGTTGTGTAATCGTCGGGGGCCTACGAATCGCGCCCTTTTTTCGATTATTGTGCAATTACTTTTCTTCGATCTAGAAGAATAAAAATAATTAAAAAAAAAAAAAAATGAAATCAAAAGCTATAAGTTGGGGAATAAAAAAGAAAGCGGAACGTGAAGCACATTAATCGTCGTCGTCGTAGTCGTCGTCGTCGTAGTCGTCGTCGTCGTAGTCGTCGTCGTCGTAGTCGTCGTCGAAAATCTTCGGCCGCGACTTATGTTACCCACAATAAGTGTGTGGTTAACCACACACACACACACACAGTTGTGTGTGTGTGTTAAACCAACGACTTGTTTTTTAATGAGCAATCGAATATTACGAGACAGAAGGCCACGAGTCCGCGATACCTAACGAAGAAAGGTATGAAATATAAATGCATACGACAATGACACAGGTTGGGGAGAGGGGGGAGGGGGTAAGAGAAAGGAGAGAGAGAGGAAAAGACCGGGCACTCTCTCTCTCTTTCTCTCTAATATTTTTTTTTTCTCTCTGTTCGAGAATTTTGTCGAGCATCGCGAGGCAATCTAGTTGGTGGAGATGTAATAAAAGCTCTACCCACAACTCCTGTCTGGCCCTAGCAAAAATTTTCGAGAGAGAGAGAGAGAGAGAGAGAGAGAGAGAGAGAGAGATAGAACTCGTACGAGTGAGTAAAAAATGTCAAAAGAGAGTGAAAGAGAGAGATATATATATAGGGCGGAATAAAATAAAAATCGTTCCTATACACAGACGTAACACGTATGCAAGACCATACCACTTAAATGCAAACATACGAGAGAGAGAGAGAGAGAGAGAGAGAGAGAGAGAGAGAGTCAAAACCGAAGCATTCAACCAGGAACGAAACAACAATTCGGCCGTCCAATTAAATCGCGTACAACGGCCAAGCGAACGAGTGTGAGAGAGAGAGAAAGAGAGAGATGTAGATGAAAAAAAGAGAAAAGCTTCGAGAAATCGAATGGCACGCGTCGAACTACGCGAATTTCTTTTTTTTTTTTTTGCACCGTTGAATGGTCCAACAAAAGCTCGGAAAGATCCTGGACAAAATTGCACCAGAAGGATTGGTAACGACGAGGTACTCGTGGGTGTACTATAAACGTCGTTTATTACTATTATTATTATTTTTTTTTTTTTTTCATTATTTTAGTATTTTAATCGAACCTACCTGACAAGACGTCAAGGAGGAGAAGGAAGGACTACTACCGTGAACGTTCGAAGACAAAAAAACGACTGGGTGGTGGTGGTGGTGGTGATCGTGGTGGTGTTGGAAGAAATTGTTTTCGAGTGCAGTACCTGCAATGATTTTTTTCTTATTTTTTTTTTTTTTTATCTCAATCGTTTTTCATTATTCTATATTCATACTTATTTTCGTTGATTTTATATTACGAGAACCTTATTAGAGTTGTTTTGCTTATTTAGCAATCGACCACGATATTTCTACGTTCGAAGAGAAAGCTTTTTATAGGATAGGTATGAGGAGGGGGTGGTGGTGAGGAGGTGGTGAAAGAGAAGAGAAGAGAAGGAGTATAGTAAGAGAGAGAGAGAGAGAGAGGTGGGTTGGTCGACGAACAGGAGGGATTAATAAGCGTAATATATTAGGGAGTCCTTTGTCAGAAGCGCTCGTCTTTCAACGGCGCGTCAAGCCGAATCCCAAGAACTCCAGTGAAAAGAGAAAGCAAACGAGCGAGCTAGCTAGCTAGCAACCAAGAGTACAAAAAAAAAAACATAAAGAGAAAGAGAGAGAGAGAAAGAAACAGCTCTAAACGCGTGCGTCTCAACGAAGGTAAAGAGGAATGAGGAGAGGAGAGGACACGAAACGGGATTCAAAACCGCCCCCTTTGGTCTCGAGACAAATATGTTTCTCCGTACGAGACAAAATGTACGAACACTGACGACGACGACGACGACGATGGCGACTCGTCACCGTCATTCGTTAAGCGGTTTTCAGGTGGGACCCAACGACGACGACGACGACGACTACGACGACTCTTCTTCTTCCTTCTTCCTTCTTCTTCTTCTTACAGCAGTCATTACTCACAAGAAATACGTGTCGCAAAGGAAATTCCACGTAACATATATAGAAGGTATCTTTTGTAAAAAGAATAATTCATTCTAAAGCGTTTCGAACCTCAACTGATCTTAACAAGCAAAAGGACTTTTCCTCTTCCTCCTCCTCCTCCTCCTCTGGTAATATCGATCTCGTTGAAGATGTTAAAAGAAAAATACTTCACAGATTCGTTCATCTTTATCTTTGAGTTAGAAGAAGAAAGAAACAGAAATAGATAGAATAGATAGATAGATAGATAGATAGATAGATAGATAGATAGATAGATAAATGGGTTAGAGAGAGAGAGAGAGTGGTGGGTTGAGGGAGGGAGGGAAGGTAGAGTAAAGGAGGGAGAAGACTAGGCTATCCTGGAATAACGCAAAGCGTAACACGTGGGCGCGGAGTGCCCGGAGAGAAGATAAACGGATTACGGGCGCTTTGTGTCAACGTGATCCGCTTCCCTTGCAGCAGCCCGAATCCCTTTACCTCTCTCTCCCTTTTCCTCAATGGGATATTACGCGCTCCGCTGCCGGTAACGCTGTTCGGTCTGCAGGACGCCGCTTCGACTGATAACCAATTTTCATTACTGTTAATTTAGGAACGGCCGTAGTAGCGTGACCTCGCTCTTTCTCTCTCTCTCTCTCTCTCTCTCTATCTATCTCTCTCTATCTTTCTCTATTTCACTCTCTTTCTCTCATTCGACGAGAGCTTTTGCCGCGAGGTTGTGTTTTGCACTGGGACACGCCTGGACGAGCTTAGTATCGCGAGATAAAAAAAAAACCATCCCGCTTCCAGCGACTAATGCTTTTTAATTCTTTTCTTCTGTTCTACTTAAAAAAAAAAAAAAAAATCTCTTTACGTTTTTCAACTCGATAAATTTGTAAATTTATTCTTCCTTTTATAGTTTTTTTCTTTTTGTTGTTGTTGTTTCTTCAAATCTCAATATAATGTATCCCTTTCATTTTATTTGATGGTTTTATTACGTTCAATTTAATTCTGTGTATAATGGATAGATGTAATATGGAACAACAGTGTCTTTTATCATATATTGTGCTACTACCCTTATTTCTCAGTTTACCTTTTAATTTTTTAAATATTTTATCAAAATCACATATATATATTACAGTATTTATTTATCACTTTGTTAATATCTTGTCTATAAATTCTATACTTGAATTTATATTTTCTAAATGATTCTCAAAATCGTCATTATTATCCTATTTTAATATTACATATTATTAATGAAATAATTAATTAATTTATATAAAAAAGAATATCATTGTTTTTGCAGGATTATATATATATATATATATATGAGAACATGTTATTTGTTTGAAGGAACGATTCGTTCTGGAAAAGCGTTAACTCGTCTCGTTCGATAGGCCATAAACTTGCGCTTTAGTGTAGACGATCACACCGCACGTATGATAGAAGAGAGTATATATATATAGATATGTTTCTATATATATGTATATCGAACGGCCTCGTTTAACGCTTAATGCGAAGACGGACCTTCGTTATTACAAAGGATGGAAATGGCTTTTGAAAATAGTGCGAGCGCGAAAGGCCGATCGATGACGGTGTGTTGTGTATTTGTGTTTGTTTGTTCGTGCGCGTGTTGCACATAAAAACAAAAAACAAAAAAACAAAAAGAAAGCAATACAACTGTGCGAAATGTGAAATGAGAAATAACTGTAAAGTATATATATATATATATGTACGTGTGTGGGTGAAAAATATCAAACCATTTTTTTGGGTTGTCTAATTTGTTTAATTATTTCGAAAAGAACTCCTAGGATTTTTCTTTTTTTTTTATTTTCGATGTAAAGAAATCTAAGAACGTTTAAAATAAAAAAAATAAAAAAAATAAAAAATCTCGTTAGAACAAAAGAAAATTTGATTCCATTGAAATGCAGTTATTTCGAACAATTTCACGTAGCATTACTCGTTTCAATAACGAACCGACTGATACCAACCATTATCTACCCCCTTTCTAATCGATCTCTAGGGATTTCCTTCAATCACCAATTTTCATTTTGCGAAACTTCCAATTTGATTTCATACGTCGGTCATCCTACATTTCGATATTTCATTAGATTCGTTATTTTAATAATGACGAACGATAGAATCGTTCTAACGACGATTAAATGTTCAAAAATTGATGTTGCAAAAGAAGACAAAAAAATCTAAAAAAAAAAATTGTCCAATCGAACGAGATGATAATCAAGTTAGACAAAAAAATCTTATGAAATTTTGATCAAATGGGGGGGGGGGAGTGTCGCTGTCAAATTTTTATTCATTACCTCGTTTCTCGATTTGAACGTAGAGTCAAATTTTCGGAATGACAAAAAGTAGTCAAAGAAAAGAAAAAAGAAAAGTAACACTTTGTAAGTTTGTACTTCACGAACAAAACGGGTACGACGAACCAACGAATCAACGACGACGTTGAAATCTAGACAGAGTGCTCTATTCCCAACGAAGGACGTCGATTTTACTCGCGACTGCTTTCATTACTTAATTTAACCAACTAGATTGGATCGTTCAAGCTCTGTATCCGTTTATCTTATATTATCAATATCCCTTCTTATCTAATCAAAACTCTTATCAAACGACGAGTCAAAAATACGTAACGAACGAAAAGTACAAATTTCAAATACAAAATTGAAACAACCAAATAAAATGAAACCAAAGAAAATAACCCCTTTAAAAAAACAATTCGACAAAATTTCAATTACAAACAAAATAGTAATTATTAGAAAATAATTATTAAATTAATAATAATAATAATAATAATAATATCACAATGATTAGAAACAGAGTACACTGCGTGTACTTGTTTGAAACAGAGTTTGTAGCTTTATCAAGGAAAGCTCTAAACCCCAGGCTCGCAACAAGGTGACCCAGTCAATTCGAGTGAGCGAGTGAGTGAGAGCGAGTAGAGAGAGAGAGAGAGAGAGAGAGATAGAAATGACAGAGACGAGAGATGAGAGCATTGTGAAGGGCAGGATCGGTGGTAATCGGCGTCTAACAGTCTCTCTCGCTTGCCGGAGATGAGATCGAGAGGGACCCCTCGCGCGAATCCATCGCAGACGCATTCCCTTCTCGGAGGATATGTCCTCATTGTGTTCGCCCCTTAATCAACAGCTCCCTGCCGTCCTCCGTGGCTGTTCGATGCTTATTGATATAACTCACCCTCTCTATCTTCTCTCTCTCTCACCTCCTTGGTTTCTCTATTTTACTCATACTACCAAATACCTTTGATACACCTATACATATATACATATATATATATAACATACAAGAGACTACTACGCACAAGCGCAGAAAGATCCTCTTCCCTGAGTTTCCATTTGCTATATATGAATATTTTGTTAGATAAACTAATCCTTTTGTTTTTTTTTTTTGTTTAAATCTTTTTTTTCTAAACTATAGATAAAGAGTGGATAAATTCTTTAATCTTCTTTTATTCGCGTTTTTGTTTTTTTTTTTTCTTAAAAATCCCTATCATCACAATCTATTGAGAAAATTCTCGACGATACCTACCTACTCCTTTTTTAAAGGACGATCACGAGTAAAGGGAAGAGGAGCTGAGTGGGGAGTAGTAGAAGCAATTTTGGAGGGACAAGAAGTATATGACTATCGTATAAAGCGATTTCATCGTTATACATAGAGATAGAGGATAGATAGATAGATAGATAAAATGGTGGTGGTGATGGTGGTGGTGGTGGTGGTGGTGTACGCGTGTGATACTCGTAAGCGCGTACCCGTGGCTCAATATGGCGTTCACGGCGCCCACCACGGGGTATTTGCATGACAACGGGGGGTGAAACGTACGTGTATCCCTCCCTCTCTCTCTCTCTTTCTCTCTCACTCTCACGTACTCCCTAATTAGCCGGCGCCACATACCGGCGCGGATTAACGAGAATATTGCATTTTTAATAGAGTTCGCCCTATTCTCTACCCTACCCCTCCCCCGAACCACCTACCCATTCCCATTCCCTTTTCCTTTTCCAGCAGCCATCGGGAGTACACCCTCTCCTCCTCCTATGGTGGTGGTGGTGGTGGTGCTCTTTTCTTTCTCCCTCTTTTAGCCTAGCTAGCTCGAAAACGTTCGAAGAGAAAGGAACCGTAGGAAAAGGGAAGATGGCAGTGATTTCAACGACGATTCGTTGAGATACGCCTCGTTGCTTCCAGTGAGCGTATCGGCCGAAAAGAAATCCCTTTGATGTGTTCCTTTCTCTCTGTTGGCTAAAGAGAAAGAGAGAGAGAGAGAGATAGAGATAGAGATAGAGATGGATAGAACACGAAAATAGAAGCTTTCTCGTTAAATGCAATTGATTTTACAATCGTTAAGATAATATTAATGGAACAAGTAGAAATAAAAGGTGAGAATTATTGTCAAAAGTTTGTACGTTTATTCTTCATACCTGCGTAGTTCTTCTTTTTTTTTTTTCTAATAAGAAAGGAAAGACTCGAACTATTTAAAAAAAAAAAATAAGGGACGGATGTGCTTGAATATTTTCTTGATCGTTTTTTTTTTCTTCATCTTTCTTTTCTTCCTTCCTTCCTACTTTTATTTTCTTTCTTTCTTACTTTTTTTATTTTCTCTCTTTTTACGCTAGGGATCGATTTAGACGTTCAAAGAAAATACTATGCTTGCTTCTCCCAGGGGCGTGGGTGCAAAGGGGGTGAAAAGGGGGGTGCAACGGTGGTGGTGGTGGTGGTGCTGCTGCTACTACTGCACCCAGGGGTTTGCCTGGTTCTCCTCTACTTGCTCGTCCGGCCGACTAGCTCCGCTGATTGCTCTTGCATCTTTGATGACCTCGTCCAGACAGAGTAGAAGGGTGAAGATCGGGGGCCACCCCTGTGCGGAATGATGTGTAAAGAGTGAAATGTTGAGATTGATATTTTAACAGACGGATTACGTAAGAAGGGCACGAAGGACGTGGTGATTTTCTCATGCAAACAGTGTCAGCCCTATGATATCCTACTGATATTTTACATTGACCGTTTTTACACATTACACGCACACACACATGCACACTTGAATATTCATTTATTTTTATTTTTATTGTAACAAAAACATAGAAACAATTATTAAATGTCTAATCGAATTATTTTGTTTGTTTGATTGTATGTTGCAGATCTTGTGAAATGTTGCTGAAAACGAAGTCCAAGGTACGGTGAGTAATTTTCTTCATTTGTCTTTTTTTATTTGTTTCCACTTATCTAAATGTCGCGATTAACCAGATGTAAATTTTTGTTTCAAAATTACATTCGTCCGCGTGGGACGACGATGCAACGCGACGCGACGCGACGCGACGAGCGATGCTCTCGGTCGTGTCCACGAACAAAATGAATGAATAAAATTCTCATTCCGCTCAACTTATTTAAAGATAATTAAATAGGAAAAAGAAAAAAAAAAGAAAAAAAAAACACCGATATGAAATTTCATCTTGCTAAAGCCAACTCAACCTTTCGAAACTTTAACGCTCCTTTTCGTTGAAACAGAAGATACATCACAGTATCTTATTCGACCTCATTTCTGTAATGATAACCAGCAAGAGAACTTTCATATAAATATGACTGAACGCGTGTATTAACGGTGTTCCATTTACCATACATTACATACGTTAATCTATGCAAGGTATATAGATGACTTGAAATTTCAAATTTACATTAAATATTAAATGTATCTTCATCTTTTCTACTAAATAAGATATGTTTATGTACATTTTATTTCACAATTATTTTTTTCAAATATAACAAAAATTCAAATAATTTTATTGAGTATTGAATATACATTATAATGTATATTATATATATACAATTTATAATATTAATATAATTAATATAATGTAATTAATATAATATAATTAATATATTGTGTAATATATATATATATATATATATATTATAATAATATTATTGTATACTAATATATAATGTCTACTATATACATTTATATATAATTGACGTATATGTATATCAATCGTTTCTCCTTCATTAAAACTTCGCATGAAATGAAAGTATCAAGAAATAATTTTCGATCGTATCGCGATCGGTAAAATTTTGGTCGGGGCCCGATATAAAGGGGTGGGTGGTGGTGGTTGCACGTGCCGATGGGGAAATTGTATTGAAGACGTGGTAAATATTACAGTATCTCATTAAAAACGAGCGCTTCGACGCGTCCCCGAACGCTTAAGGCGTATATATTCCCATCTCTCTCTCTCTCTCTCTTTCAGTATATATACTCGTACTCTATTTACAATCTACTACTACCTACTATTCATCGATAAATTACCGAGAACGAGAGTCGTGCGCGTCGAGTACGTTCCTGGCCCGAAAAATTTTCAACGTTGTCGATATTTATGACGTCGCGGATGGGCTTATGCATAAATCACTTCCATTTAATTGATATCCATTCTCTTTAATGATCCACCCAGTAAAAGAGAAAGAGAGACAGAGAGAATTCCCATGTATCCTATAGGATATCGTTTCACCGTCGCAATCGACAAATTATTAAAAATAATACGATTCCTTTCCACCACCCTCCTACACCCCATTTGTCTTTCATACGCTCGCAAATTTTTATTCTATTATTTTTATTATTTTTTATTTATTTTGTAATCCCATTTGTCTTTCATACACTCGCAATTTTTATTTTATCATTTTATTTCGTGTAATCTTCTTCTTTACCATTTTCTTTCTTTTCTTTTTTTTTTTTTTTATGTTTTATTTGAATAATACATTTTATTCTTCGAATACGGAGAAAAGTAATCGTCGTTTCCTATCGTTCCGATCCATCAACGAAGGTCCTTCGTGATCCTAGCTGATCTCAGATGACTGATCCTCTCTCTCTCTCTCTCTCTCTCTCTCTCTCTCTCTCTCTCTCTCATCTTTTACTTCTTACAAGGCTCTCAATTTCTCGTTGAGAAATCATCCGCTAAAAATGGGGGAACGAATTCGATATCAGAACATATATATATATATATATATATATATATATATTTTTTTTTTCTTTCATTCTTTCTTCCTTTATTTTTCTCTTTTTCTATCTTTCTCTCTATCTTTTTCTCTTTCTTTTTCTTTCTTTCTCATAGGCAATTACTCGCTTCCGCGCGATACGAATCGGATTACCGAATGGTTTTGTAAGCTGATAGACGCTGATAAATGATACCGTATTGACGACGATGCCTTTCAAAATAATCTAGTCTAATTCCTTATTAACCGTACGTCTTTCATGTTGATAGGTTTGAGAGAATCGATGTTACCTACCGGACTAGACTCTGACTAATTAAATTTTAATATATAAACCTTCTTCTTTTTTTTGTTTTTTTCAAATACAACGATTAAATATATGACGATAATAATATAACGAATAAATATATATTCTACCTTTCAATACAAAAGATTAGCATGGTCTGACGGTTGCTATGTGCAAACAACAAGATTGTTCTTTATTGGCGCATTAGCGGAATTTTTGCTACGGTGTCATTAATACCTAAGTACCAACTATTCCTAATCCAAAACATGATGCGAAAAATATAACAACCCTTATTATTTTATCAAAAAAAAATAAATTATTTCATTTATAAAATAATTCAAATGTTGTTTTCCTATTGATGCACATCTACGACAATAACATTAAAAAAGAATATAAAGAAATAAGTAAAGTACATGGATACAAAAGAAAAAGAAAAATCTATTCGATAATGTTGAATTCGATCGAACGACGTTGGAAAAATTACATATATATATATACATATACATATACATATGCATATATATATATATCTGTTACTGTTATGCGCTGACCGCATAATTTTCCTCTGCTGCTAGTATAGCAACGTTCAAAGATTGGGTGGGATAGAGGGGGTGGGTTGGAAAGTTGGGGAGGGATATGTAATATCGAGGACGGTATGACGAAGGATGGATTTGCGAGTAAAGAGAGAGAAATGCCGTCGAGAAGCAACAGCAGCAAGCAGCAGCTACACAACCGTCGAAAACCGGCGTCGACGAAATATAGTCGTGGCTGGCAATCAGAAACACATTATCGGACGACCGTCTCGTCGGTAATACGTCCCGCTGAGCACGGAAATATATTTCGCTTCAGTATACCCCTGCCGCTACTATTTCTCTCTCTCTCTCTCTTTTTCATTCTTTCTATCCTCTTCTCACTTTAACTTGGAAAGAATTCCTTTTGGAGTATCCTTGATCATCCACCGCTTTTGACCGAGGGTCATCTCCGTCGTTTCACCGATAAAATAAAAGTTGCAAAATAAAACCCTGTATTCGATTTTCATTCTAATAGTTTATTTATTTAGAAATTACTTTTTTTCTATCGTATTTTTGAATATTTTTTGTTTTTTGTTTTTTTCCCCCCATAGATATTTCATTAAGTTCATTAATATTTAGAAATAATTAGAAAATATTATATTAGGGATATATTTGTATTTTATTTTATATATTTATATCGTTTTATATTATTTTTATATATATTATTATTATTATTATATAATTTATAATATAATATATTTTTTTTTTATATAAAATTTATTATATACAAAAATTAATATTTATATATATTGGGTCAGTTATTATATTGCAATTATAAAACATCAAATCAAAAATAGCCTTATCTTACATTATATCAATTTTGAACATTTTTTGTTGTTGATAATGCAAAGAAATGTAATCTTACAATTAGTTTTTTTCTTTCTCTCTTTTTCTTCCTTTTCAGTTTTTGTTTTTATTCAAACCTTCTTTCTACTTTTCGTAGGGGTATTTTCCTCACACTATGAGATGAAAAAGTGAGAAGAGTTAGAAGCGACTTCTCGAATGTATATATATATATATATATAAGTTTCTCTGTGTGTCCCGGCACATTTCGTCGGCCCTCTCTTGCTTCTCGCGTCACTCCCTCGTAATTAATCATTCCTCCTCTCTTCCCTCTCTCTTTCCACTTCTGGTCTCTCCTCCTTCTCTGGGCGTCAAACGGAGGCAGTATGGCCGCGAGAGAGCACAACTTCACACTAACAATATATATATATATATATATATATATTTCTATTGAGAAAGAAACTGAAACCTACGATTACGTTAACAATTATTTTATATTATTAAAATTAAACATTTTTATTTAAATCTATACCTAATAATGGGACCTACAAAAAATCAAATAACATTTAACGAACACTTTTGCAAACCACTCATTCTAAAATTAGTTATTCGTATCGTACATATGTGAGTGTGTGTGTGTGTATGTATTTCTTTTTATTTTTTAAATATTTCACATTAATAAAAACAAAATATATATTTTTATAAGAACACTCACACACACACACACACAGATACACGCAAAAATGTATCATAAAATGATAGAATGTACAAATAAGTATGCATTGAGAACCATGAAGTATTCCAACGAATGGCCTCGTACCAGCAACGTCTAAACGACGACAAGAGGGAAAAGAGGAAGAGACGAAGAGTAAGAGGAAGAAGAAGAAGAAGAAGAAGAAGAAGAAGAAGAAGAAGAGGAGGATAAAGAAGGCCTTCGAAGACTATCGTGGTTTTCGTTGCATTCGCTATGACCAATGATCGCCCGTTCTGGAATGCTTATTCATATCGTAGACTAATGTGAATACCTCTGACCATTTTGAAACTCTTTCGTGCACCACCGTGATGATCAACGTTCCTTCTTTTCTATCTATCTCTTTGATGCCGCCTTTTCTTCCATGGACCTCTGATAAATTTATCAATTTCATGACACCGTTATATACGTCGTTTGACCGACGACCCGCGCGAGTAAAGCTTTTAGAAAGTTCCATTATTTTTCACGTCTAATGGGTAACAACGTATATTGAGTGACACATGTTTCTAACACCTTTTTCATCTGCAGTTGTCAACATTTTTTTCTTTTTTTTTTTTCTATTCTTAATATTAAAATATATTTGACAAGAGAAAGAGTAAGTTAAGAATTAGATTTGAAACTTAATCAAACAAGTTAATATGTTAATTAATTGTATACCTAATAAAAATATTTATTTGAATAATTATTAACAGTAAGTAATTGCACTTGCAAATAAGTTAATATATTAATTAATTATATACCAAATAAATAATTATTAACACTAAGTAATTGTATATTTAAATGAATTCAAACTTTTAACATTATTTATTACATTACTGTGTTACAATTACCCCAACTAAAAAATCGCATCCTAAACATTTTATTTGACCACCTATTCAATCATTATTAACACTAAGTAATTGCACTTGCAAACAAGTTAATATATTAATTAATTGCATACCTAATAAAAATATTTATTTCAATAATTATTAACACTAATTAATTGCACTTGCAAACAAGTTAATATATTGATTAATAACATACCAAATAAATAATTATTAACACTAAGTAATTGTGTTATTATTTAATATAATTTATTGAAATGAATTAAACATTTAATATTATTCATTAAATTACTGCATTACAATTACTCCAACTAAAAAATCTCAACAACGAGTAAAAAAAAAAAGCAATACAATGATCAATCATAAACGTTGACAGGATACAACGGACATCGTCCAATTCGCATTTTTTTACACGACTACTTGACTCCCTCATGCACACCCTTGTTTCCATCCCTTTCCCGTAAACCAACCCCCGTTCTAACACAAACTAGTAACGATATTTCTCCGCGGAATATTCGTCATTCGTTGATTGATCTCGATAACAAAAAGCGGCGATATTATCGAGAAACGAGTTCCCTAAAAAAGGGTGGCAAAGTGAAGAGAAAAGAAAAGAAAAAAAAGACGAAGAAGAAGAAGAAGAAGAAGAAGAAGAAGTGGATGGAGAAAGAAAGAAAGAAAGAGAAAGAGAAAAAAAAAGAAGAAAGAAATGTAACATCGAAGGGCCATAAAAGAGTCGGCGAAACGATGCGGCGCGGTGGTCTCCGTAGAATTCATTTTAATCATCTCCACATTCCCTTCGTCAGGAGACTCACCTTCCGGCCACGGAAGACAGAACGAAGAGGAGCAGGGGACTCCCGACAGGGGGCAGAAGGAACAGCGCACCAGCACCAGCACCAGCACCAGCAACGTACCATCACCACGTAGGTACTTCTCTCTTCCGTATATCTTCGTTTTCTTTTCCCCCTTTTTTTTTCCTTCCTCCTACTCCTCCTCCACCTCCTCTCTTCCTTTTTTTAATTTTCCAGTCTCTCTCCGTAATCACGGCACTATTACACCCAAACGTTTTTAATGAATCCGTCAACGATTCTTTCCGCATTTCTTCTTCTTCTTCTTCTTCTACTTCTTCTACTTCTACTTGTTTTTCTACATTCTCGCCCTTTTTTCGTTCATATCTCTATCTCTCTCTCTCTCTCTCTCTCACTCGTACACATTACGTTGTGTTCTTACTTTCCCACGTTTCGTTCTTTCTAGAACAACTCTTAAGGTCTACGAATTGCAAGAGGACAATCTTACGTGCCTCAGGCAACCGAGAAAAACTTCTTCTTCTTCTTCTTCTTCTTCTTACCTACCAACTGTATCGTGAGAAAGGATAAAATGTGAAAAAAAAATAATAATAATAATAAAGGTGGACTTAGGTAGAAAAAGAGAGAAAGAGAGAGAAACATTGAATGAAATGGTACACAGGGAATGGCCAGAGATTGTCGGGGATAATATTTTCGATGAAGAAGAAGACACCAACACCATCATCACCACCAACCAACCAACCAACCAACCAACCCCCTCGAGCATACGAATTTTCTACGATCTTGGGGAAACAAAAATTGTTCTTTTAGACTAGAAAAAAAAATATATATATATACACGAGACACATATTCTTTATAACGGTACGTTTAATTCTTTTCTTTTTTTTTTTTTTTATTATACCTTTACCAAATATACCCAGTCGCCGAAGTTTTATAGGTGTATTTGAACTTGGAGAGAAAAAAAAGAAATAAAACTCGGTCATAAACTTGGTTTTTTTTTCTTTTTTTTTTTTTCTTGTCAAATGTCGAGGCAAGTCCTTCACCGTGCGAGAGAAAAAAAATACAAGGAGAAAGTAGTTGAAAAAAAAAAAATAGAAGGGATATAAAAGAAAGACAAATATTTTAATATTTTCTAAACGAGACGACACTGTATGAAAAAATAAAAAAAAATAAAAAATAAAAAAAAATTCCTCACAGCACGATACGAGATAAATTGCACGATACCTGATGAAAGTGAGAAGGGAAGGGAAGGAAAGGGTTGTAGATCTGGTCTCATTGTTTCAAATAAATTTCGAAATTTCTATCATCCCATAGATATATGTAGTTTTGTTTTTTTTCCTCTCTTATTCCAAAACGTTTTGAAAATATTAAATGGTTCGGAAAGTCGTTTAGTTTTTTGCTGACGCAATAATAATGGCCATTAGTTGATGCAAATCGACAAATAGTAACACATGAGATCGATCGAGAGATTAAATTGATCAAATTCAACTATTTATGACCATTTGAAAGATTTAGGTTTAACCTCGAAGCATAAAATTATCTTCATTTTGACAAAAGAGAAAAAAACCAAACGACTTTTCGAACCACTTAATAGTTGGAAGGGAATAATGATGATGAACAAAAAATATTAAATAAAATAAAAAAAAGAAATCAAGAAAAATCCTCTTCTAGGAATATAAACTGAAAGAGAGAGAGAGAGAGAGAGCTCTTATGATCGGTCAAAGTTTTGCTCGTTCGTTCATCCGCCCAATCTACGTTGTCGATTTGTACTCGGGAGAGCGGAAGTGGTGCGTTCTTTATTTAGCGTCTGCTATGATCTTTGCTCCAGTCTGATATCAGAAGCAATGACTACGTCGAGAAAGAATGAAAGACAGAGAAAGAGAAAGAGAAAGAAAAAGAAAAAGAAAAAGAGAAAGAGAAGAAGGCAAGGCACGAGATCTGTGCTGGGCTCAGGAAGGATTGGCAGAAAACGAATAAGAAGAATGAAGAAGAGAAAGAGAGGATTGGAGAGGAGTGCGGTGGGGGTGGGGTGGGCTTGGGCTGGGGTTGAGATGAGGTGGAGACGAGAAGAGAGGAGAGAGGAGTGGAAAGAAAAGAGAAGGAAAGAAAACGAGAGACGATGGTCGACCGGACCATTCAAAGTTCCCAGGAGGCAACAAAGGGCCAGCAACGAGCTGATCAAATTATCCAATTCATTTGGACTGGCGAACGAGTGAGCGAATAAGTGCTCGCCGTTACCAAGAGGCCCACTTCAGATTCTTCGAGTACCATCCTCCGCCGCTCGCTATGAGATGATCCATCCAAATTTATGCACGTTCCTATCCCAAGGTATATACACTACGAACCTCCCTCCCCCCTTACTCTCCCCCCACTCACCCCTCTACCTTTACCCAGTTTCAAATCTTTCACGTCAAAGATTCGCGATTTAATTCGATATGGATAAAATGGAACAAAAACAACAAAATAGAATAATATTATGGATGATTATAATCAATGTTTTATTATTTATATATTTATGATTGTTATTTGAAAATTAATTATTAAATTATGATGATCTAACGTGCGTTATTTAATGAATTTATGTGTAATTTGATAGATGAAAATTATAAAGGTATATCTTATGGTTTGTTATTTATTAATTTAGAATTTTACTATTAGGTATATTTATATAAAACTTTGTTATATATTGAATTTTTTTTTTTTTTTTTAATGGTTATAGTGCAATCTCTATGATCTTAGAAGAGATAGATTTTAGTTATAACGAAAGGATGGCTACCTGTGAGATCGTTTTTTATTTGGTAAGATTTTTCTAAGACCAGTAATGGATCTGAACAAAAGAGAAATCTTAGCAGAATTTTAAACCATAAAAAACATTTTATTTCTAGAGCAGATCGGAAGTTTTGATTAGTGTTGATCATAAAATAAAAAAAAAAGGAAATATTTTATTTTCTAGATTTTTATATTACAACAAATATTCTGAAATTTATTAAGATGATGATTTTCGTACAGTCCTTTGAAGAAAGCCGACAGAGATTTATTATTTTTCCTTTTCAATCGTATAATCCAACACTTTATAATAAAAAAAATAAAAAACCAATCCAGAACATTTACGATTTAATGGAAAATTTTACCTTCTTTGTCGGAACAAAACTATGACCAAAAAAATGCTACACTTGTTTTTTTTTTTTTCATTGAATTCATAAACGATCGATGCGTGTAAAAGTGTTTCACATTATGAAGAAAAAAAAAATGTAAGTAATAAAAAAAAAAAAAAATAAATAAAACGATCGTAAAAGAGTATCGTTTGACGAGAGAGATGAGTTCTCATTCTCTGTCTGTGTGTTTCTCTTCTTTCACCTTTTGGCAAAGCACAGTTCTCGTCATATTTAATAACCCACGCGCGCATACACACACCATATCCACGTACCATGCCAAGGTCCACGTACGGGCATTAAACTCTGGCCGAGTGCGCGGAGGTTCGTTACGTACAATGCACCGCTGATTGACCAACCAGATCCGCCCCTGAAGTGAAGTGGCGCACGGTTGCTGGTGCCGTCGTGCAATATCGGATCACATCGTTGCCCCAATTGCAAGCTCCGGTATCTTTCTCGCCATTTTCAAAGCTCCGCGATTCCTATGCTTTTCGAAACTAAACACTCGCGACTGGCCCGTGATAGATAGAATACCATGATAAACCCATAGCTTTAACAATTCTCACCCCCTTTCCCTCCCCTCCCCACCCCACCCCCTAATCAACTATCTTCCAACAAAAATATCCAACTAGGTATTCCAATAAAAACAAAACAAAACAAAACAAAATGATTCCTACGATAGGAACATTCATTTGTCTCTAGGTTATTAAATGGAGAACTTAAAGAACATATCGAATCTTCTCAATTGCTTATCGTTAATCTTCTAATAATTAACTTCAAATCTAATGATCCTCTCTACCTTCTATCCCATTTACATTCTAATTTTCTTATTGCACGATAATATTACTACTCGATACGATACGTTTACACGATACTTGAATCTTATCGATCGAATACTGCAAGTAAGCAATTTGATCTTACATACGTAAGAGATGCACTCATATACACAAATACATATACATGCATATATGTATATACATATTTTAAATTACTCTTCGATCTATCGAAGTCTATTCTCTTCAAACGTTATATCAAACGAGGATAGATTAAGTCGAAACTTTTCTATCAACATAGATCATTCACCATACTGCTACTACGATCGTATCTCTCGAACTTCGACGTGTGTGTCTCGTATAGGGAAAAGTGTTAAGAGTGAAAGAAACATGGTAAGAGTGAAAAAAAGACAGAGAGAGAGAGAGAGAGAGAGGGAGAGAGGAGTAGCGGGGTAAAAGGCAAGGTCGAAGAACCATAAATAAGGGTACACGTCAGCCGGTGATAATTCGTCTTCGGCGGCTCGACGCCTCGAAGGGCCTTCTTCTCTTTTCCTTCCTTCCTTCCTTCCTTCCCTGCCCTCCCCTCCCCCCTTACCCCCTCACCATTTTAAAATTATTATCGTTCATCGTGAGCGAACGAACTAACCAACCAACCAACCAACCAACCAACCGAACAAACCATCGAGAAACAGCATGGCGAGAGAAAAAAATGGGAAAGCAAGGAATCGTGTTGGATGCAAACAATTTCCCTCCCTCCCTCCCTCCCTCTCTTATTTCTATCTTTCTTTCTTTCATTTTTTTTTTGTTTCATTCCAAGCAAATCCCTCTTCTTACCCCTTCACCCTCGGCAGTCCTTCTATATTCGTGGCCGTGAAAAATCAGCGCGGTTCATTAAATTCAGAAAGAGAGAGAGAGAGAGAGAGAGAGAGAGAGAATGGCAAAAGCACCAGTGTCGAATACAACCAGCCCCTGTCCCCCACTCACCCTTCCCGCATTCTACGCTCTTTAACTCCCTCCTCTCACCCGTTTGCTCAAACCCCCCCCTGCCCCCCCCCCCCCTCATTTTTCTTCCTGCTAAATATTTATGAACGTGGAAAAATGTTGAGCCCGAAAGGATCTCTTTTCTCGACGGGACGTCTGACCTGAACGATGACCGATTCGTAGATGTAGAAAGTACGAATCCCGACTTTTCCTAACTCATTTTAACTTCCTGCATTTATATTATTCCATTTATACAAAGAAACGAAGAATATCTTTGTTAATGATCTCGAATCTAACCAATGCTCTCTTTTTTTTTTTTTTTTTTACTTAATGACTCTCTGAACACTTTGTTGTAGCAAAGATTGTTAAGATATATAGATATAGATATATATGAAACGTTTTATTAACCCAATTGTCTCGCTAATAATAGTTTTGCTAACAAACAAAAAAAATTAATAAAAAACAGCTAATTGTGTTATATATAGTATAATAAAATATACAATTTGTATATAAATAATATATTAATTATGTAAACGGATAAATATAATTATGTAATATAATATATTACAATAATATTAATTATGATAAAAATATAAAAAATATAATATACAAAATTATATTATAATAATAATTATATTTATCCATTAACCTATTTTTACAAAATTATTTACTTAATAAAATATATATTATATATCAAATATAATAATTAAAGATACCACACGAAAACAAAAACAAAAACAAAAAACGTAACAAAACGTAGAATAAAAATCGATGAACATTTAGTGAAAAGAAAAAAAGAAAGAAATGAAATGAAACACTTGGAATGTTTGAATACTTCAACTAACTACATCACAGAGGGTGAAAAAAGGGAGAAAATGAAATTGTATTACGATTGACTCTCTCTCTAGACCACTGTCGTAATCAATGTTGTGACACGACGTTAAGCGGACATCAAGTGGATTGCGAAAAGCTTGGTGATATCGAAAAGGACGATATCGGGCCGAGGACAACGTCGTCATCGTCGTCGTTCCTCGTCGTCATTCCTCGTCGTTCCTCGTCGTCGTCGTCGTCGTCGTGTTAGGCTGTTTTCCAAAGGGTGCTAGAGATGCGAACGTACAAGGGGGATTGGCAGATCCCAGGGGTTTGGGTAACCAACTCGTGAAATTCAATTACCGAGTCCGCGGGGCTGACTCTCTTTCCCTCTCACTCTCTCTCACACTCGGTGAGAAACGCGTGCTCACTCGCGAGGGTGGTCGAAGGGGTGACGTCGACGAAGGAAGGCCGACCCGAAGGAAGGAAAGGGGATGCTGAAGGTTCGGTAAAGAGGAAGAAGGGGAAAGGGAGAGAAGGATTTGAGTGACAGGAGAGAACGAGGAAGCCCTAACTCTCTCGCATATCTAACGTCGAATCTCTCTTTCTCTCTCTCTCTCTTTTTCTTTCTTTTCTATTTCTCTTTCTCTTTCTCTCGAGGAAACAGAAAAGGGAAGATAGCAAAATTGAAATTGTATCTATCGATGCACACGTACCATTGTGCACAATGAAATGCTTTTGATCAATGATCTTTGAGAATCTATCAGATAGAAAAACACGTATTTCTAAGTTGGTGTACTAGGATATTTCTAGTTATTACTAGATCTTCAATAGTTCTTCTAGTAGTTACAAATATCTGACACTTAATATATTCATTTAACTTTATCGATTATTCAACATTTAGATATGAACGCACACAGAATAATAAGATCAAATGTTTGAACATTTGAAAATTGGAATAATACATACAGTTGATAAAATAGTTTGCATATTATTATTTAAATTAATGCAAATGGGATTATAAAATCGTATAATCATCCTTAATCCTAAAAAAAAAAAAAAAGAAGAAAAAATCAACCCCTCGTACTACAAAATGAATAAGCAAGTAAAGAAAAAAAAAATAAAGAAGTTTATGATTTATTTCTAATTAAGAGATACCTTTTAGTGAATAAAGGTATACGATCTTCTATATAAGATCTAGGAAGAGTTACACACATGTAAGAAACGTATGACGGTAAATCCGGGCAATGAGTGGACCCGTCATCTTCGTCGTGTTCGTCGTCATAGTCAGCATCGGTTTCATCCTCGAACGAGCAACGATCGTTGGACGTACGTACACATATCGTACCGTACCATATCGTACCGTACCGTACCGTATCGTACCGTATACGAGGAGACTGACAGAGCTCTCGGCTTTGCGTTCATTAGCCGGCTATTCAGTCGAACGGAGGAACGAACGGGCGAGGGTGGATTTTCTGACTCCGGTGGCTGCTGGAATGCACGACGCGTTACGTTACTCCTCTATTCCTCTCTCGCACATAATTACACGCGTCTTTTCTAGACCCATCGCGGTGCTGTATCAGAACCAAGTCGTGTTACCGCTTCACCCTAAAGCCCTATGAAAATGATACCTTCACGATCCTATCCTATCCATTACTTTGCTGTATCACCGAACACAAGAGAATGAAAATCCACGTCGTTTGGATATTTTAATAATAAATCATTCTACATATTTTTTTTCTTTTTTTTTTTATATATCTTTTATTATTTTAACCAGTTGACTGTGGAATTTACTTATTCCAGAGAAATTTGTTATAAGAAAATACCTGACCCATCTGCTTATTGAAGAAACCAACAGATTTTGATCATCTTGAAAATTCACTATATGTGGTCAGGTATGTTTTATCTGTTTAACACGTGTTGTAACACATGTTTTAAAAATTATTAACATTTTTTTTTTCCTTTGTTTTCTATCATCAACTTGTTTGTATACGTGCCATGTTTTCTTTTCACTCATTTTCCTATTAAAGGAAAATTTCTGTTTATTTTTCATTGTCTCGCATCTTTCTACGTGAGATATTTCTCATAATATCGATTTAATCCTGTTAAACCAGAACAAAATAAATAAAATTTTTGGGTTAACTTTTCTTATTCAATTTTTTTTTTTTTTTAGAAATGTGTAAAAAAAGAAAAAGTATGAGAGATTGAAAATGATAATTTTCACACTTATTCGAGCAATACTTTTAATTGATACCGACAAGCATCTTTTATCGCACGATAGCATAAACGATTTAGAAGATTTATCGTGAAACGATATACCGTATCGCTATCGAGTATATACGTCAATCCAAATCTGCCCAGTCATTCTTTCATGATATTACAAGAATATCAATTAACTCTCGACTCCTGGATTATGACAGAAGCGAATAATAATAATCTGTTCGTTGAAAATACAATAGAAACATTGTTTTTTTTTATTATGAGAGATCATCGTTGTTTGTTTCTTAAGAATATCATCTTTAATCATAAATTATTTATTAATAAAAATGGTACTTAAGTATTAACGACACCGTAGCAAAAATTCCGCTAATGCGCCAATCTACACTTTAAACTGTTGCGACAAATCATAGAATATCAAAACAATCAAACTTTAAAACATTTTGTTTATAAAAAGTAGTCAATCGAATTTCGATGGCAAATGGGCCGATATAGAATTTAAATTACATTCAAAACATTCTCTATTTTCTTTCACCTGATGCTGTCGCCATAAGAACTCTGATAAATAAAATTACAAATAATGTTAAGCATCTTGTTCTGTTTTTGGCAAATCCAAAATACGCATTTTCGTAGCACTAAAAAATGACGAAACCCTGAAGAAACCCTGACAGTTACTGTGTGCAAACAAAAAGGTTGTTTTGTGCGAATAACAAGATTGCTCTTAATTGGCGCATTAGCGGAATTTTTGCTGTGGTGGCGTTAATCTGTAAGTACCCGAATTGTTTTTGAACATTTTAATGACACAACCCTAACGAAACCCTGACGAAACCCTGACGAAACCCAGACAGTTTTGTGCGAACAACAACAAGATTGCTCTTTATTGGCGCATTAGCGGAATTGTATCTGCGTGGCCTTATTAACAAAAATAAACAATTTTGATAGTAATTTATAGATGGGATGATTCAAGTATTAATAATTTTGTTAAAAAAAACAAAATAAGATTAAAGATAAAATTATGTATCAATCTTAATTCATCATCACCATCATCATCATCATAATAGATACATTTATAAAAGAAAAATTACTAGCGTTAATAAGCAAAGTAACTAGTTAAGTAACCAAGTAAATATTTCAAAAAAAAAAAAAAGAGAAAAATTAGTGTATAAACGAGAAACGATTAAAGATTAAAATAATACATGGGTATTTGTGAGAGCAAACGAATGCAGACTTCGAGACTGCTGAACGGGATAATCGATGAGTACTTTCGAGTTTCTCTCTCTCTCTCTCTTTCTTTCTCTCTTATTCTCGGCTTAAGTTTCTCCAGAGAGAGAGAACACAATGCGAACGCTAAGTCTTTACCCCAAGCGCACGCTCCAAGTTTTTCTTCCTTCTTCTATATTTTTTGTTTTTTTTTTTTATTTTCTTCCTTCTCCACCTCCACCTTTCCGTACTGCAACGAGAAGGAAAGAGAAAGAGAAAGAGAGAAAGAGAGAAAGAGAGAGAGTGAAAGAAAGGAAGATGGATGAGAAGAAGAAGAAGAAGAAGAAGAAGAAGAAGAAGAAAGAGAGAGAGTACGCTACTTACGAGGGCAAAGGGCCAAGGCGAGATGAGGGGGCCGACACATTGTCTGCCGATTCTTCGAGGATGACTGGTCGTATTGAGAAACCGGAATCCCGAGGAACACTAATATGGCATAACTCAGGGCACTCGCTGTGTCTAAAGGTTTTCGTCGAAGGGCATATCCCCATCCCTATAGTCTCGAATCGTGAATTCCACCAAAACTCCTGATTAGATTCGCATTGATATTTAATATACACATTATATATTATATATTATATATTATATATTATATATATTTCTTTATTTTATTTGTTATTTTATTTTATTTATTTAATTATTAATTATAGCAGAAAAAAAATAATTTACATTATAATAACAAAAGTTACTACACATAGTTAATCCTACAAGAGGTAAACATAGTTACCTGTATATAGATAACCTGGTACGTAACTTAAATTACTAATACTTAAAACTAAGAAAATGTAACAAAGATAATAAGATAAGATAATTACTAATATAACTAAGATATATATATATTTTTTGTTTATAATATTCCTTTGCAATCAAAGTTTTGTTTTTTTTTTCATTTCATAATTTATCAAACTCACAAAGCAATTTTAATAGAAAAATCATAGTTTGATATAGTGTTGGCTAAATTAAATTTGCTTTAGTTTCTGATTTTTATTTATTTATTTATTTATTTATTTATTGTATTAAAGGGATATTTGTTCAACACACTTAATAATAATTTAAATTAGTTTAACCAGAAATTATTTTATTTTATGGTATAAGAATCTTCGATTATGTTGGGGAATACTTGTGTATTACGAGTACGTAAAAGTATTTTTTAAAAAGAAATATTTTTCCAAAATTTCGACCTAACCAAAATCCATGGATTTCAAAACCAACACGATCAAAAAATATATATATATATATATATGTATTCATGTGTGTACATATGTGTGTATAAATCCCGTTCGATTCGGTATGGAATCTTCGATCTCGTCAGGCTTCATCTTTTCTTCGCGACGGATGCGTTCCAATAAAAATATTTTCCCTTCGTCTTGTATATAAGAGTGGAGAAAAAGAAGAGAAAAAAAAAGGTATAAGAGAAAAAAGAAAGTAAAAGAAGAAGAAGAGGAAGGTATCGAGGATTTTCGTCAAGATCGATAACGCACGAACGAGATCTCCAATTTCGAAATAGATTCTATCAAAGAAAACTATTCATAATACCGAATTGCAAACTCTACAAATTTTACTAAATTTCTATCAAGACATATCTATATATATTATACATATATATATAATAATATAATATATATATTATTATTATATTATATATATATATATTTGTTCATCAATATATTATCATATTTATGTATTCGTCATAGATCGTTCATCATCATATGATGATATATTTTTATATATTTATAATATATATATTATTATATATATATTATATATATATTATATATAATTTATATTATAATATATTATATATTATATTATAATATATTAACTATAATTTTATTTATTTATTTTATATATATTTATATATATAAATAATTAGAAAGAAATATTACTCGAATGTATGTAATTGAAAAGATAACAAAAAATAAACACATTGATAAGTTTGAGATAAAATTCTACATACATAGATGTAATTTCAACGTTAATCAATTTAATCGATCAAAATCTTTTATCATTTCATATTATTATTATTATTAATACTATTATTATTATTATTATTATTAATTTAATCGATAATAAACGACTAGAATGAACGAAAAGAATTCTAGTTTCTTAGAAGGAATTTTATAAGAAGGTTGTAATCGATAGAAAAGAAGGGTGAGGGGGGGGGAGGGGTTGAAATGAGTGGTGTGAAAAGTGTACGAGTAAGGAAAAGAGATAAAGAGAAAGAGAGATAAAGAGAACGACGAGATGGACATGAACGAACGTAGGTAGCTATGCCGATGGAACGCGAGCAAAAAGTCCTTTTCCAGTGGAGCTTCTAATAGAGGCACGTGACGATGCACTATCAGCGACCTTTTCGTTCACCTTCTTCTGGTCCATCATCTTCCACTACCTTTCCACCAGTTCCTAGGCGAAGGAACGGCGGTATACCCGGACTCGTGCGCCCTTTGTCTCGGCGGACGTTCATCGTCGGGATCTGAACGAAGAAAACGAAAAAAAAAAAGAAAAGAAGAAAAAAAAAGTACAAAGAAAAAGAAGAGTACATAGAAAGGGATGACGACGAAGAGAGGAGGAAGAAGAAGAAGAAGAAGGTGAAGAAGGAGGTGAAAAAGGAGGAGGAGAAGTACGAAGCATTTCTTCTCTCTACGGTGTTCGCGTCTTCGATAATTATTATCCGTTGCAGCAACGTCTCGTCGCGAACGTGCAATCACGATAATAGTGGTTACCTTGAGAAAAAAGAAAAATAATAAAAAATCAACAAAGAGAGAGCGAGAGAGAGAGAGAGTAGTTACGTGCTCATTACATCAAAATGGACACAAACCAATTCGCAACTTGGAATAGAATGAAGAACGAATTGGCATCGTTAATTAAATAACGAATTACCTACTATGTTACCATGACAATATTTAAAGACAAGAAAAAAATTTCGGAATTATTTTCTAAAAAGACAAGTAAAGAATAAAGGAATATAAAAGAGTAATTCGATCGATGCAATGAAAACAACCTACAAGTAGTGTGAAATTGTCGTGAGAAAGCATCAAACACATTTCTCTTTTCTTTAACCCAAGTACCTGTACTGCACGTGCTAGCAAGCAAGTAAGCAAGCAAGTAAGCAAGCAAGCAGGTAAACAAGCAAAGCAACGTAAATGCTAACCCAAGGCGGTGTACAACTTCGAAGACCAACTCCACCTACCTCTTATTCTTAACTAAAAGCTCAGGTAGCCGTCGGCAGGCCTAGAGGTTGTCCTTCGCGGAGCCCTTCTTCTTCTTCTTCTTCTTCTTCTTCTTCTTGCAGGGTACGAAACCCCGAGGACGATATGCATGATGTCGGTTTAGATGGATGCTGCCAAGAATTCTTTTACAAAGGATTCCGCCTGTTCGTTCCTCCTTTTCCCTCCTTCTTGCACCCCCGCAACCGTCATCTCCTCCTCCCTTTCTGCGAACTCATTCATCGGCATCGACTCAATGTAGATTTTTCCCATAGGTAAGCTTTTCGAAACACGGTTCGGACCGACCGAAGAAGGACGGAGGGGTGCTCGAGGTAAGAAGACACCCCCGCGGAGAGGCGGTTCCTCGTAGAAGTGGAGGTGGAGGAGGAGGAGAGCTAGGTGGGTTCTGGGAGGGCTAGGGACGAATACTTGAGAGAGAGGTAGCTACTTCTGCTTCTGATTCTGCTGCTTCTGCTGCTTACACGCAGCCTCCGGAAATCTCTACTTACACTCGCGAGACTGAATGCTTCTTCTTCCCTTTATTTCTCTCTCTCTCTCTCTTACTCTCTCTCTCTATCCTATTTCTCTTTGTGTCGTTATTACGGACGCGCACACGCGGCTCGCAGTAAATCGGACCGACAGATCCGATCTACTCTTGCTTCTTCTACCTACTTACTTATCTCTCTCTTTCTTCCTCTTTACTACTACTTTGTTCGGTTCCTTCGACATCGTGTTTTCTCTCTACACCAACCATCCTAATACACCATCCCCTGTACGCTTTGTTTCCATCAACAAAAACATTTCGTGTTATATTCCAGAAATTAACACTATAATTTGCTATACAATAATATCGTGAAATATACTTGATTTTTGTTTGTTTAATATATAACTTTAATATTACAATGTGTTATTATTAATTTTGCAGTTTAATAATTATTTTAAGAAAATTTATATAATAATAATAATTTGTATTATTTTGTATTACGATTGAATTATTTCCAAAGGATGAATAAATAATAATATTATTGTACAATGTATTATTATTAACTTTTTTCGAAAATTTATATAATAATAATAATAATAATAATAATTTGTATTATTTTGTTTTACGATTAAATTATTTCCAAAGGATGGATAGAGATAGAATTCACATGGGAAAAATAATCTTCATTTCTAAAAGAGACTTCGACAAGTTGAGGAGGGAAGAATATTCTTTAAGAATGGAAGAACCCTTCCGTAGTACACTCTTTTCTTTTTTCTTTTTCTTTTTTTTTTCTTTTCGTTCTAGAATCCATCCGGTATTCCGAACTCTGATGTGTATTTTGATAGAGGGGTAAGCACTATATTTGTCCATCTTGATTCGAGGTCGATATAACGTGGAGAAAGGCGGAGGATACCGTTCAGAGGGACTGAGGAGAAAGGGTGAGGAGAAGGAAAGCACTTCGATGTAGAGATAATGGCGGTGTATGTGGACTACGTGAAGGGTTGCACACATTCTCTCTCTTTCTTTCTCTCTCTCTCTCTGTCTCTCTCTGTGTCTCTCTGTCTCTCTTTCTTTCTTGATATAAAGGGTTCAACGCCAATGGAACTGTTTAATTTGGGCTTTGTAAGGGAACAGGAGGGCAACACAGATCTACCACCCCATTCCATGTCCCTTTCTCTATGTGCTTTCGTAGATGTCGTGTGGTTGATAATGTATTTCGATTTCGAAGAGATAGTTGCCAATTACCCAATACTGATCTTTATCTACACACTTACATAGATATATTATTGTGTAGGTAATATTTAGGTGAACCAAAAAGTAATGTCGATTTCTAATCTTTAATTCAAACGAATATATTTTGTTTCAAACAAGTTTTTTATTTTTAATCAATAATGTGTAATCACCATCCTTCGTTATCAACAATCCTTTTTTTTTTATCTAATATGCAACATTTTTAATAACAAATTAATCAAAATCAATTGGTTTTTAATAAAATTATCAAAAATTTGGGACATTTGTAGAAACACATTACTTTATGGTCTCTATAATATTCAAATATTAACCCTTTGCACTGTATTGTGTATATATATCATGTTTAGTATTATTTAATATACATATAGTATTATAATATATATTATAATTAATATTATAAATTATATTACATATCATAAATTATATAATAATATAATATATACTATAAATAATATAATATATTATAGAGTATAGTATAATATATTATATATAGTAATATAATATTATATTATAATACTATAACAGTATTACAATAGTATTACAGTATTATAATATATTAGAATTAATATTATAAATTATATTATATATAATTAATAATATAATAATATAATGTGTGTGTGTGTGTGTGTGTGTGTGTGTGTGTGTGTGTGTGTGTGTGCCAATTAATAATAATAATAATAATAATAATAATAATAATAATAATAATAATAATAATAATAATAATAATAATAATAATTTTATTTATATATTTATATACGATTTTATTTAATATATGTTATTAAATATATAATATTTATGAAATGCATCCAGTTACAACTGAATTATAATATTAGATGCATCATCGTGAAATAGAACTGTCTAGTTTTTTCTTGTTTTCTTTTTTTGTGTTTTGTCATTGTGAACATAATAAAACAACGATTGTAAAAAAAAATAATAATTAATTCCAAATAAAATACTTAAATCCGGATCCAAAAAAATATTTCAAGATAAACATAGGTGCGGTTACATCTGTAAGAATACTTCTTCTTTTTTTTTCTTTTACCCTATCTATAGAATATAGAAAAGTAGAAATGTGATTTCATTATTGTATCCTAAATAAATAATAAAATGTCAGTTTTAACAATGTGTCGCCGATGATTTGGAAAGATCATCAATCTCTTATGTTAGTCTGGAAGCGGTCACGTTTGAAAAGAAAATAATAATAATAAAAAAAAAGGGTTTTCTCGATTTTTGTGGTTTTTTTTTTCTATTTATGAGAAGAGTCTGTTACGAATTTGGTCGCTAGGGATGATGACGATGATGATGATGATGATGATGATTATGGTCGTAGCATAATCGATTACATCCGTCGGCCGTCGGCTAGGCTAAAAGTTTTTCATGTCTGCCATTATTATTTTGTTCTCTCTCTCTCTCTCTTTCTCTCTTTCTCTCTCAATGTTTCTTGTTGTTTACCGCACGTCGCCGAAGAGAGACACGTCGAGAATTAATGTTGAATTTGAGCGTGACAGTGTTGCTCGTAAAATGTGCGCTACGACCTTTACATAAATTATCATATTTAAAACGGTAACCTCGAAAATGTTATAAGACGTTTAAGAACTCCACGATGCGAAACGAATTTTCATAGACGCCTGTGTCGTCGTCGTCGTCGTAGTCGTCGTAGTCGTACCCCTTCCGCTCCTCCCCGTCCCTCTCCTCCCTTCCCCTCCACCCACACCCCCTCGCACAAATTACATTTACGAAAAGCACGCACACGCATACGTTCATCCGTGACATTTAAAAACACTTCGACTGGGGAAAAACCAAACCAAAATGCGCGTACAATTTTTCGACGATTTTAATAACGGAACGCGATGTTTCCGTGTAAACCTCTCCCTCCACTTTTTTTTTAAATAAATAAAATATTAAAAAAGATACCCAAAAAAAAAAAGAGAAAAAACAAGTCTTAAGAACGTATGCCAGCCATATTCAAAAATTAAACAAAATTATGCACAACACGCGAATACAACATATATTTTCAAATCGTCTAGACGCATCGATAAATAAATAAATAAATAACGAGCGCTACTGTAAAGCAAATGGTTTTTTTTTTCTTTTTTTTTTTTTCTTAATTAACATTCATTACGAGTGTATTCGACCAAAGGTAAAAAAGAAAAAAAATTCTATTTCATCGTTTGACTCGTTACACCTGAAATTCATCCTCCACACTCTTGCAAGGATCTCTAGCAAGGGTATGTATGTATATCTTTGACTGTAAAAGGAAGACATCGTCTAAGAAGGCGTAATGCGAGACCCATTTATTAATAGCTCGCTTATAATTGATCATTTTACGTAATTAATGGGCAGTTAATTAACGTCGACGTATTCGGAAGACGCATCAACGTCGGAATGCAGCTGAACAGCAGTGCACCCTACCCCTTCGTAGGATTTGACCTTCTATACTACTCTCTCTCTCTCTCTCTCTCTCTCTCTCTCTCTTTCTCGGTTTTATTTCTTCTTTTTTCTTCGTCTCTCTTAAACGAATCCTTTTTCTTCGAGATAACGAGAACGATCGATCAAAATGACTCTTTTCAAATCTGGAAGTCGCTAAAGTTTCATCTCTTTAGGTGAACACAAACGATATCTCGTTTTCAACCGGAACAAACTTCTACCTTTTCGATCTATACGAGCGCTAATTATAAACTGCGTCCTACTTGCTGTATGATGAAATGTTACAATTTCTACACCTTTACATATATATTCATATACATATATATATATGATACATAGTACTGTAAGAATTTATTCGTCTAATCCATTGACATATCAAAGTATAAATCTATTGAAATAAATTTGAAGATATTATTTTTATTCAAATACGTACTCGAATAAGAAACAAAACATTTTTCTAAATCACACATTGATAGATACATCAATGATTTAATATTACTAACATTATTTTAGGGGGTTGGACACTAGTACTTTTGGCAAGTGGCACAATATTCTTTCTCGTAGAGTTTTCATCGTAAGAAAAGAAGTTCACCTGCTACCGAATGCGTACTGATCTCTTCACCTGTTGCGTATTGTTGCTCTCGAGGCAACCCGATTTGCACGGTGAATGCACTTACGACCGTCTATCGAGGGCCGTATGAAAAACGCGAGGTGCCACGTTACACACAGAGGAAAAAAGAGAAAGAAAGAAAGAAATAAATAAAGAAAGAAAGAAAGAAAGAGAAAGAGAAAGAGAAAAAGAGAGAACCACCCCTCTCGCCTCTCCCTTTTCCGAACAAATCCCGCCTTGAGAAAAGAGGAGCCGTGAATGCGCACACTCGCTTGCTTGCTTGCTTGCTTACTTGCTCGTTTCGTTTCGTTTCGTTTCGTTTCGTTTCGTTTCGTTCATTCCGTTCATTCGTTCATTCCATACACTCTCTCTTTCTCTCTCTCTCTTTCTCTCGTTTAGACTCACGCGCACGTGTTCCTCTTCTCTCTTTCTCCTTTGATCGCGAATTCTATTAGAACTTCCATACAACTTCCATACAACTTACTTCCTCACGATGAAAGAAGGTCCCAATTGTGTCTCCCAGTTGTTGACTCCGAGGAAAGCAAGAAGAAATTGACTGTACCTACTACTACTACTACTACTACTATTATTTTCTATATATAGAGAACCATTGGCCTGCCGACTTCTTTTTATCGACATAAACCTTTTTGCGGATTCACGAAAAAAAAAGCCGCCACGTGGCTAATCCCACTTTCATTCTTTCCATTTCTTTTCTAACTTCTTTCTTTACAGTAATGTTGAACAATAACGAAATTGCTTTTTTACACACTGCGACAAATCTTTAATGATCTTATACAGAAAAAGAAATTAAAATATAAATAAAAAAGATCAAATTCAATGTTTTTCAATGTTACATTTTACTGTTAATAAAATGACATCTCGTTTTGTCAATTCTTTGTCTTTTTTTTTTTCACACAATTCATGCATACGATACGACAATTACCTCACGTTTTACACCTGATTTGATTACATTGCGACAAAACGATTTCTCCTTTTAAACGGGTTGACATCGAAACCAACGACTATCATAGTTGGTTTCGATGAAATACCGCAGAGAAAGTTTTGCCGGAACGCTTTTCACAAGTTTCCATGATCAGTCGGCAGGCGGTGGCGGTGGTGGTGGTGGTGGTGATGGTAACGACAGCGGGGGTGGTTTGGTTAGTAGAAATAGCGAAGAGGGGGAGACATAGAAAAGGTAGAATCGGTATGGTGCCGTTTCCCTTTTGTCAAGTTTTGAGTATATCGGTCTGAAATTTTCATTTGAAAGTAAAGTTATAAACGTTCTTTCTAGATTTTCTCATTTCGTCTCGTATCGTTTCGTATCGTTTCGTTTCGTTTCGTTTCGATACTGTCAAAAAGATATCTAATAAAATTTAATAGATATTGTAGATACTACGAAAAAAAAAAAAAGAAAAGAAAAAAAGTCCTTGCGATCCTTTAGAAAGCCCATCGTTTTTGGTCATTGAGATGACTATTATTTGCGGAGCGTGCCATGTAATTTCTATAGAAATTTTTTCAGGCTAAACTGGAAGAATGCGGATGTACACGTGTTGTCCTCGTGTTCATATATGTATATATATGTGTGTGTGTGTGTGTGTGTATGCGTATAAGAATGAAAGAAAGAATCAAAGAAAGAATCAAAGAATGAAGCATCAAACTTGGCACGACGCAGTCTGGAACATTTGAAAACTCAGGTAAGTACCCGCTGAGACTGCCAGGTGTGAATCAAAAATATATATATGTATACGAATCCAATACGTTATTTCCTATGACTTATACGAGCTCTTTCCTGGTCTGGTGTGAAAATTTACGATTAAATTAATTGTTATATCGACAGCACCCGGTAGCGCACAGGTATATCTGTAAAATAAAATACAATATCCTCTTTCCGGAACGTTCGCTAGATTCTTTTCTTCTTCTTCTTCTTCTTTTTTCTTTTTTATTCTTAAGATCGTATTTATTAGCAGGTATATACAATAATATTATTTGTATTGAATTGGTAAGAAGCCAGTGCGGTTTTGTCACACAAACAAAATTGTACAATTATTGATAGAATTAAATGTTTGGCAATAGTTTAGTTTTACAATAGAAATTTGTGGTTCGTTAATTTAATTAGAAAAAAATATGTCAAATTTTATTTTTTTTTTCAAATGATAAACTTTTGCAACAAAACAAATTACATATACAAGATGTGTAAATAAATGACGATGTAAGAAATAAAAACATTAATTATTTTATTAAAATAAATAAAACAACATTGTAATAAATAAAAATAACAAATTAACTTCTAAACGATTCGTTTAAGATGATCAAATGTATAATTCTATCTTTATCTGAAAATAATATAATATAATAAAACAAATGAAATTGTTGTTTAAGGTAGATATATGCAATATATATAAGCATTCACAGATTGATGGTAAGAAAATGTATGGAATATAAAATGGTAGAGAGGTTATGGTAAGGTTGTATTTAGAGATCAAGAGGAATAGTATAGGAGGACGTACATCGCTTCAAGTAATTCGATCTCGTTTGAGAGATATCCGGTTTACAAGAAGACTGCTGCTTCTGCTGCTGCTGCTCGTTCGCTACAAATCCGCTCGGCATCCACTCATTCCGTAATGTCTTTCTCTCCTCATCCATTGCCTCTGGTATCTCTCTCAAAGGAGGAACTATTTTTCCGGAGTAATACTACTACTACTACTACTACTACTACTACTACTATTACTAGCATAAAGAAACTCACGAAAATACGCTCTAGGGAATGTCGTCTTTCTCTCTCTCTCTCTCTCTCTCTCTCTCCAAGAAAATGTCCTCCTTCTACAAAGACCATCTTCCCTCTCTTTCCGTCTCTCTTATTTTTGTACCTTTTTTCTTTCCCCCTTTCCCTTTAGCTACACCCTTTCTATTCCTTCTTCTACCTTTACCTTTTTCTACGAAGACGATTTTTCCAACCTACAGGAACATCATTGGCTAGGTCCGTTCACAGGTAAGTACAAGGATATATATTTTTATCTGTTAATCTCGTAGGCAAAAAAAAAAAGCTACTTCGAAATTCCGAATGAATCTTCGAAAAGTAAAAGAACATTAAACTGTAAAAGCGTGTCAAGGATATTTGTAGAAAAGGCAAAAAAAAAAAAAAATAGTAGGAGACAATTCAGGCGCAAATGTTACCTTTTAAAGAAACATCGTTTCAATCATTTGAAAACTATTTTTCTTCGTCCAGGGGAAAACATTTGAAACGTCGTCGTCCCTTTTGATTTATACCTATTTTTGTTGTTTTTTCTTTTTTTTTTTTTTTTTTTTTACCGTTCTTTAAGTTCCTTCCGAAATACAGGTAAAAATAGCCTGTCGGTAAAAGACATAAAATGTTTCTTTTAATCCTACTGGGACTAGTTCCTTTGTCGATAGAGATTTTGCGATTCGATAAGCTCTTTAAGGAGGTGAGGTTGGTCAAGATTTTTCTAAGATTGAAAAATGTAATCCTAACGACGAAGTTTCTAACTTCTCATCCGATAGGCAGGCCCCTTTTTTTTCTTTTTTTCTTTTTTTTTTGTCCCTTCAGACAGATTCTATCTTCAAAAAGATTATCCATTTTTTGGTCATATTAATAATGCGCCATATCTTTTTATTCTTTCTCTTAATACTCACATAGATTATTTTTGTTGCCTGTTCTATTAGTTTGACTATGAAGATGTTTATCCCTTCGTCATTTTTACACTAATAACAGTAGGTACACTGTATATAATATAATTCATCTTTAACAAGATACTCTCTCTCTCTCTCTTTCTCTCTCTCTCTCGATTGTAACCTGTGTCAGTTGATTCGTCAACATTTTAACAAAAGTATGAATAACAAGATGACTACGAATTCAATGCTGAAAAGAAATGTTGACTTTTATTCATTTCTATGTTTGTTTACATCATCATCATCATCATCATCATCATTTAACAACAATTCAATTCAACTGTAGAATATTCTATTTGATTTCATTGATAAAATAGAAAATCCTAATGATTACCCTCATTATCACCAATCATTGATGAAACATTGAACAAAAAAAAAAAAAAGAAAAAAAATAGAAAAAAGAGGGATGTTTTTATTCGTAGTTGTAAATTTTTCCTGACAGATCAAATTTTCGTTTTCATTTCCATTTCCTATGACGATTGTGTGTGTGTATGTGTGTGTGTTTTTTTTTTCAACGAACCATTTCATATATGCATTTGAATTTTGTTTTGTTTTGTTTTGTTTTTTGTTTTATTTTGTTTTTAGTTGGTAATACCATCGTGGCGCCATGAATATTGAACATCGCGATCGTCCGTTATAATTTTTTAATGCGTTACGACGAGCTTGATAATTAAAATCTCGAATAAAGAATGGTCAACCTGTTGCTGTTCAACGAAATAAAATATTCGTTTTCGAGAGTGTGTTTCGTTTATTCCCCGTTAGGTGCTAATTTAACCGTGCTCTCTTTCCTATCATCTTCTTAATCGATCATTAAAAAAAAAACAACAAAAAAAAAAAAATACTAAAAATCACAATTTCTGTCTAACACAATTTTAACATTTCGATTTGTATTTTACCAAGAATTTATTGGATGGATAATAAAATGTACGTGGGAAAGAAATCTAAGTATTTATTTAGCAAGAAGAAGAAAAATTAATGAGCCTTAATCCTGGTCATGGGTTCATTTCACGAACGTGAGATTAGGAAAGATTTGGATTTTTCGAACGTGAAAGATGTTTGGTTTAGTTTGCTTCTAGCAAATGCTACCTGTGTCATCCTCCTGGCCGGCTGTTGATGTCCTGTGGTGATGTCGAACCAGCTACGTGATGCATTAATGGGAAAAGAAAAAAGGGACAAACGAATAGAGAAAGAGAAAGAGAGAGAAAAAGATAAAGAAGAAGAAGAAGGTCTTGCTACTACTTGCGAAAAAAGGAACGTGAATCACGAATATAAGAACGAAACGTGCTTCGCAAACAAAGACATTGCCAACGATAACGAACCTGTCGGTGGTGAACCTCGAACTCGTTCGAAACTCGTTTCCCTCCTCCTTTCCTTCCTCCCCAATAACCCCCCCCCTCTCTTCTTCTTCTGTTCTTCTTGCAAAAAAAAAAAAAAGAAAAAGGGGTAAGACGAAAAATCGTTATCCCGTTTGCAACGAGCTTACTACCAACCATCAAACAAAATAACGATTCTAACTAATCTTTCTTTTACTTTGTAAATATTTTCTTCTTCCTCTGTAAGATATTTATCTCGTATTTATCTTATCTTTAATAATTCTCTTTTTATAGATTTAAAATTATATATATATATTATTTTATAATTTATTTTGCTAATATTTATTAATACTATAATTATATTTTGCTATTATTATATTACTATAATTTTAAAATATTTGTAATATATAATTAATAAAATTAAAATTTTTTAAATATAATAAATTTCACATATAAAATATATTTAAAATTGCATATAGTATTGTAATATACATTTACTATTTACTATTATAGTATTATAATATATTCTATATATTAAAATATATTAAGTAATTAGAATTTGTACAATATTTTATTATATAAAAATATATATATATATATATATATAAAAATTTATTACTAAACTAAATTATAATTGTTAGCCTTCTCGCAAAATTATTAATCAACAATATTTCATTATAACATTTATAAAAACAATTATCAGGACCAATACAATCGTATAACACACACACACACGATTTTAAAACTATTCTTATTATTTCAAAACTATTTTGAAAAGTTAAAAAAAAAAAAATTAAAAAAAATAAAAAAAAGAACTGATGAAAAATTTTCGAATCACGAATAGAATGAAAAATCCTCAACAACGCACAAGGTAGAATTTTCCCAAATGACAGTAATAACGTCGAGTGGTAATGGTTGGTAGTATACAAGAGGGTGGAACGTGGAAACATCGAAGAAGATCTTTTATCCGGTTGAAAAGATTTTTCTTGAAACTCGAGCGAACTAGGGTGGAGAGGGCAGGGGGGAAAAGGGTGGGGGGGGGGGGTACAGAAGGGGGGGGGAAAGAAGGGGGGCCACCACTTCTTTCTCGATTATTTTCTCATTCTAGAAGCGTTGAGGCGGTGCTGATGCTGTGCTAGCTAGTTCACAGATGTCCCCTTCGAAATGACCGTCTCTCTAAGACCATGAATGAAATTCCTGTATACTCTAACACCCCACCATTCCTTCGCTCCTCCCCCCTTCCTCCCCCATTCATTCGAGTTTCGATTTTAGGATTAGATCGAAGATAACCAATAAGTATTTATATTCGCACCATCTACTTCCCTGTTTTTTAGTTTTTTTTTTTTTTTTATTTTCTTCTTCTTCTTCTTCTTCTTCTTCTTTTTCTTATATCCTTTAAAAAAAACTTTTATTCCATGCTGTCAATATTTGTTAGAGGAAGAAAATAAAAATATTCACACATCGTGAGAAATTGACGGTAGATGAAAATATTATATTACCTATTTTCTTTTTTTTTTTTGTTTTTTTTTTTTCTTTTAACTGATTGCGACCACGATGGGATTAAAAGTTTGCAACCTTTTTTTGATATACACCGTAATACACGGTGGGATATTATTAGTCTCATCTCGAAATATTATTGCAATAGTTGCAACAACTTGCTCTCGTAAGTTTATATTTCGTCTTATTTATGCAAAACAATTGTTTATTAAACCTTAAAGTGGTGCACACTTGGTAAAAGTTAGTTAAAGTGCACTGTGGATGTTTGTTTGACACCCCCAACGTGTTTGAACGCGTCTTCTCTTGAAGCCGCTATTTTAATATTTAGACCTCGCAATTTTTTGTTGAAAAAGTAATTTGATACATCTTTTTTTTTAAATTAGAATAGGTTTTATACTCGATCTGAATGAACACTAGATGGCACTAGACAAATAAGCCCACTTTGTTCGAATTCAGTACCATTTTCGAGAGATCAACAAATTTGTTGGGGGGGTTTCAAACACCCCGCCATGTACACTTTAAGGGTTTTAACTTTTTTTTTTCTATGTTTTTACATTATTACATTATGTAATACTTTTATTAATCAAAAAAAATATACCAATTTTATTTTAATACCTAATCAAATGTCTCTATGCAACATAGGGCTATTTGATAATCTGAAATTTTGTGCTGCAAAGAGTTCAAACAAATTGAATCGAATGTGAGTGATTTACCCCCCCCCCCCGCCTCTCCCGCCACCCGCCACTTTTTGAATTAATTCGAAAATAAGTTAAGATAAATGATAAATAATTTATTAATCTGGTGATTCGTTAGAAAGAAATAAGAAAACATTATTTTCATTGATAAAACACTGTACACTTTGGTAGATATATATTTCTATGAAAAAAAAAAATAATAATAATAATAATAATAATGAAATGAAATGAGGAAAAAACTGTAATATATGGAATGGTTTGGTTGGAGAATATGAAATATAGTCGAGAACGTTAAATGCGAAACGTGACGTTAAGAGAGTAATATTTCTTCTAGTCTCGTAACCTGATTTGTCAAGTGTTCGTGTATGTCAGTTAATGATATATCGAATGAAAAGGAGTTCCCCCTTAGGAGAATCGTAGGATTCCAGGTAACCAGGCTAATAGAAGTAGTAGTAGTAGTAGTAGACACTATTAGTCACTAATCGTGAAAAGCTATATATAATATTTCATAGCAATGAAAATACCGGTAGCCACGAAATGGACAATGCTGAGAAGAGAGATGGTCGGCTAGTCTCGCCATTTTGAATTTTGATCCTGCTCACCACATTATTGCCAATTCATCGACTACCTTTCTTTTCCCCTTAGTTCCTTCTTCTTCTTCTTCTTCTTCTTCTTGAACAAACCAAGCAACCAATCAACAACGGAAAGTATGTATACATGTTCTTTCGTGTTTTATGAAACGGTATCTTACGAATACAAAGATAAACATTGGCAAATAATGTTAGGAAACAAATATTAATTGACATCGAATTACTTCCACTTTGTGTTTTTCGTTGATTTGTTTAAAATTGTTTTTTTTTTATCGTAATTCATAAGAGAGTATGTTATTATATATATATAAATTAGTATTACAATAGTGTTATATATATTACGTATAGTATTATATAATATACATATAGTATTATAATTATAATATATATATTATTAAAAATATAATAATATAATACTAAATAATATAATATATTATAATTATATTATATATATATATATATATATATATATATATATATATATATATATATATATATATATATATGATATATATATTATATATATTATAATACTATATATTATAGTATACTACTTTTAGTAAAAGTAATAGTACTTTTATGGTATATATAGCATAGTTAGATTATTATAATAGTATATATTTTATAATACTATATAATATATAATATATAATAATACTATAATAATATTATAATAATATTATAATATATTATAAGTATAGTATAATATATTATATATAGTAATATAATATATTATAATACTATACCATTATTATAATAGTATTATATATATTAGAAATAATATTATATATATATAAACTTTATAACTAGAAATTTAACAATAGAAAAATATGTTAAATACTCACGTTAAATGTTCGTTTAATTAAAAACACTCCTTTCGCACGGACGGATCAAATCAAACTGACTCCGAGGTTAAACCATACGTAGCACAACGTTAACGCTGTTTATTTATACACACATATTCGGTTACCTTATATATATATATATATATGTGTACTATGTTTATAACTCTTATTAAGGAAAAGCAATGTGTTTCTAACAGAAAATAAAATATATTTTATTACAAGAAACTTCTTCTTCTTCTTCTTCTTCTTTTTCTTCATTTGTTTTTTTTTTGACCATGCTACCTTACCACGCATTCCTCCTGTCCATCGTAAAAATAACAAATAAAGAAAACTAAAAATTGCTAGAAAAAAAAAGAAAAAGAAAAGAAAAAGAAAAAAGAAAAGATTTTAAGAGAGTCGAAAAGTTTAACGGCGGAAACTTACGATTGATCTGATTCGTAAATCTACGACTTTTCCTTTTACCGAAAAAAAAAAAATCGGCAGGTTTGATGCCATCTCTTGACCGATTTCACGAGAGAATTTTTCAGGTATATATACACCTGGGTTCGTTCTCCCCATTCATGCTTCCTCGAACCTTTGGAATGTCGTAAATCCTGGAATCGACGTGGCAACCTCCCGTGGTTTTCCACCGATGTAGAAAAAGAAGAAAGAAAAAAAAATATAAATAAGAGAGAGAGAGCGAGAAGATGGTGTAGATATCAAATCGCGTTCGTTTCACGAGTCCCTTCGAGCCCTTCACCCTCCTTTGTCTACTTCCTTTTAGAGAACAATCTGCTACGACACGAGCCTAAATTCTAAGAATGGAATGAGAGATGATCGAAACAAAATCATTCACTTCTTCTTCTTCTTCTTCTCTACTTTACTCTATATTATTTTTCCCCCGTTCCCTCAGCCCTCTTTCTATATCATGACTTGAATGAAAGGAGAGTAAAATAAAAAAAAAAAAAGTAGACGAAAAAAATGTCTATATCGCGTTACTCGTGTCCTCCCTTGTTGTACTAGGGCCAAAATTACGTTGCTACAGAGGTGAATTCGGTGGTTTTTGTCTTTTTTTTTTTTTATCTTTTTTTTCTGAGAAGAACAAGGAATAGAAGAAGAAGAAGAAGAAGAGAGAGGGAATGAGTGATAAAAAAAAACTGAAAAGAAGAGCAAGGGCTGAACGTACGAACGAACGAACGAACGTACGAACGAACGAACGTAACTGAACGAGGGAGGTAGAAAGAATGAGAGAGAGAAAGAGAGAGAGTGAGAGAGAGAGAGAGAAATGAAGCAAGTGACATCCGATCGGGCCGAGAGAACGAAGGATGCTCGTGGAAGGGTGTCACCAGCCTGAATTGTAACTCGTTAACGTGTCCATTGAAAGATCCGGACGAAACGTCCTCTTGCACGTTGACGTGAATGCAAGAGACTCGACGTAAACCGATGTTCCTTCGTCTTTCGAGATCTCTGATACGGGACATGGAACAAAAAGCGAAACCGAGACGATGATGACGACTACGACGACGACTACGACGACTACGACTACGACATAGAAAAATAATAACTTCTATTCCGGTACTAGAGAAGTAGTAGCATCTGCCATTCTCAAAAACGACTGCAACGATCGGATTCGCGTTCAACTTATTCTGTCATAAGTGAATGATTCTAAAGAGGACATACAGACAGACCATTTTTCTTGACTTTTAAATTATACTTCTAAATTCTGTTATACTACACCGATTTCTTTTTAAATTTTTTTTTTCTTATTTATTTTGTATTTTTTTTTTGTTTTGTTAGATGGATAACTGGTTATTTGAAAATCATCGTTAACGTTGAATTGACGATTTTAATTAATAGGAATTAGGGAATAATATTATATATTATTATTTATAGTAGTTATTATTATATTATTTTAGTATATAGTATATTTAATTATTATATTACTATATATATATTTAACTATATAGTAATATAAGTAATAGTAAAATAATAATTTATATGTATATAGTGATATAATAAATATTATTATTATATAATAAACTATATACTAAATATTATAAAAAAAATTATATAATAGTTATTATAATAATATAATATATATAATAAATAGAATTTCCTAAAAAAAAAAAAAAATGGGTTTATGTTACATAATGCAAATTTGTAACCCATAAACTATTATTCCAAAGATTCAACATTTGTTAAATCATCAAATTAAATAACAATAATTTTAAATATTATTAATAATTAATTAAATTGAACCAGTAGTATTTTCTAAATCGATTACCTTTATGGGGTAAGAACGTTGATGATAGTGACTGATCGAAAGGCTAACCACGAATGCATTATCATCTAAGGAAAGTCACTCCAAAGGGAATGAGTAAAGGAGAGAGGGTGGGTGGGAGGGTGGAAGGGAGAGAAAATCCGATTATATCTCGATAGCAAGTTAATCGGTTCTTGGGGTATCGTCGGTCGGTCGTTTAATGGCATCCCGAATGTTAAATGGATCCAAACAGAGGCCAATCGCGTTCTGGCCCTTACGATTCGTGACTGCAGAATTCTCTGAGCGAAGCCACGGGGTCATTCAGTGCCCACTGAATGGTTGTGGTTGCTGCTCTTCTCTCAATGGCCGCCACTAACAATAAGTCCCGTTGCACGGTGCGATCTCTTCGATTTCGAATAGTCAAGATATACCCTTGGCTCTTCAACTTCCTACTATTTTTCTTTCCTTTTCTTTTCTTTACTTTACTTTACTTTACATTACTTTTATAATATTTTCCTAATAGATAATGGATGATGAATTATTGCATTAATTATTTACAATGATTTATCTAAACCTAAGGATATAGAGAAAATTTAATAATATTATTATTATGTGTGTGGGAATTAAATTTAATTAAATTAACACATTTACCTGTGAAATTAAAATAAAAAAAAACATAGATTATATATTTAATATAAATATAAATATAAAGAGATATAAAAGAGAACATATTATTATTATAATAAAAGAAATTAAAAAAAAAAAAAACATTAAACATTATTACTATTATTATTATAATTATTAATTGGCATTAGAAACTCCAACACAAATATCAAATCCCACCAGTGTTCCCATCCCTGAATCTCGAACCAATAAAAAAACCAAATATATTTATTTTGTTAAATGATGTAACAAAATATGATAATTAAAGTTGTTTCTACAAAAAAAAAAAATATAATAAATAAAAGAATATTTTTCTTAGGGTTAAAGTAAAGTATAAAACTGATGGTGGACAGAATTACATACTCCCCAACCACCCCATCACCCCCGTTTATGTCTCGCGGCGTATCGCGTTCTCCATGAGAGCAGATGTTTTTCGGTAGGTAAGCAGCCAAAGAACTCCGCGAGCGAGATTCTCTCGGCAAGTTCTGATTGACAGCTGAATGGCTCCCATCCTGGGACTACTTAGACCTCGCGGTGTCCTTCTCCTCTTCCTCCTCCCCCTCCTCCTCCTCCTCGTATTTTCAGGTTACGTTGCGTGCGCATACCAGCTTGATGGTAATGCAAAACCGTTACCTTCGAGGAAGCACGCTTTAGGTTACTTCAAACACGTTTTGACAAATCGATCCGATCCCTTTTCCTGAAAATACATTCCTTTCAACTTCCGTATATTTTATTTCAATTATAAATTTAAACAATTGTCTATCTATACAAAAAGTCAACTTGTATCACGAACGATTAATTAAATTAAATCTCTTTGGATAAAAACAACTTAGAACATTTTTCCATTTGTAGAAATAAAAATATAAAAAATTAAAGTTAGATTTGTTCTATATATATATATATATGTAGTATGTTTAACGGGTAGAAATATATATATATATATAGATATATCCATAAGTAAAATTCGAAGGGGTCGAAAAGTTGTCGTATGTAAACCTAGGAGAAGGAAGATACAGGGAGAACGTTTAACGTTGGATGGCCCCCGGGGATAGCGAACTCGGTGTGGTGTCCGCGATAGCAATGTCACGGTGGCCACCGGAAATAGCCGGCACTATCAGCCCGCACCCGCCGGAAGGAACGCCGTCAGTGCAGAAAGAGTTCCAATCTTCTATTCAACGCGTTCTTCTCCTGGCATCCTTGCACAACACAACACAACACAACACAACAACACAACACAACATAACACAACACCAACACACATAGCACCACAACATACCGCGTTACACCGCAGGATTCTTGGTAGAAACCCCACCCCATCCACCATCTCTCTCTCTCTCTCTCTCTCTCGATAGGAGACCCCGATACGAATGGCAGAGAATGGACTCGGGTCGTTTCCATCCACGAAAAGAAGTACGAAAGGGGTGGCAGAGAAGATGGCCGGAAGCAGGAAAGAAGGCGAAGGAGATGCCCCGACAACCTCACCCGACTTATCTAACAGTGTCCCTTTTCTCTATCCATGTTTCGTCCTCTTTTCCAAGCGAATCGTTTGTCCTCTTTCTTTCTTTCTTTCTTTCTTTTTTTCTTCTTCTTCTTTTTCTCACATACTCTCTTTCTTACCTTATTTCTTTTTTTCTTTCTCCCTTGACTCGACGATATTTCCGTATATCAAAAGTCATCGTCTACTGTGAAGAAATACGAGGACTCCTCTTTTGCTATGACTTAATAAAACATATTTTTCTATCTATGAGAAGAAAGAAAGAAAGAAAGAAATGGGCTTGTTTTCTTTCCAACTTCATCATTCCCCCTTTTTTTTTTCTTCTTCTTCTCAAGGAAGTAATTCGAAAACGATAAGATAAGATAAGATAGATAGATGAAAATCGAACTAGAAGGAAACCGATCGATCGGTCAGAGTGTGTTAAGGCTGTTATCGAGGTCGTGTTGGTAAAAAAAAAAAAAAAAAAGAAGAGAACCATAGGTTGGACATCGATCAGTAAAGAACCATCGTTCCTAAGGTTCTTTCGCAAGGTTCGGTTCTCTTCGTACACACCGTGGAGGAATTGATGGATGTGAGATTACAGGAACGGGGACACTCGTTGACGTACCCATGATGTATCACCCAGCTCAGCTTCCGTCTACCTAGCACCGACACTACTCTGCTATGGCTACTTACCACCCTCAGGAATGCCCCACCCTAAAGATCCTCTCTAAAGTCCTGGAAAATAAAAAGGAAAAAAAAAAAAAAACAACTTGACTGGCGGCACCCTTCCATCTCTTCCTTCTTATGCCTAACTTTGCATACTGAATTAAAGACCCTTCTCCTCCTCCTCCTCCTATCCTCTTCCTATCCTCTCCTTTTATGATTTTTCTTCTCACCCTTCTGTACGAATAAGTCAAATGTTGATTTATGATACTATGTATATATGTATATTTGATTGTGAGATGTTTTAAAAATATCGTTTTTGTTCTTTCTCATAACTTTGATGTTAAGAACTGGATTATTTGCTGATAACAACTTGACAATAGATAAACTGTTTATTATTCTAGTTTACTAAAATGATTTATCGTTGATTTATCATAGATGAATATCTAAAAACAACCCCTTTGTATATTATTGCACGTGTAACATTTTATATTTGAATGATGTTAATTTAATTAATTTGTTAGAATTGTAATATTTAATTAACTAACTTTGACAAATAAGAAATAAACAAATGTCAGGTGTAAAACTATTAAAATTATTTATAACAGCATTTGTAAAATCACTCGAGACTTAATATTCCTAGCAAGCTTGAAAAAAAAACTCTAACTTAAAAAGTGCATATTTCACCATGACATTTATCCTATATATATATATTTTCACCTTTTACAAGTTTTAAGTTTATTTAAGAAATTCCATGTATCTCAAGGACAACATGGGTACCTTACCTACCCCCCGTTGATCGGAAACGGTAAATCTTTTTCCTATTGTATTCATGTCCATCATCGATAAATCTTCTATTTAGCAAAATTCTTCTGTCGAACTTTCCGTGACTAATCATTCGTATCTATCAAATTACCTTTGGCAATCATTATAATAAATTTTTATCCCTATGTCATCTTAAACATTTAACTACAATTTTCACATGTTAGTCAAAATTTTCTTTAACAACATTATAAAATAACAAATTATATTTTTTCTTTTTTTGGTAAGATTAACAATATTATTTTTAATTATATCTGAAAAATTGCTATTGCAATGCACATGTTTCTTAAATAAAAAAAAAAAATCATCATTATTTTTCTTATTATAATACATGAAATAATAATAACATTTACATTGAAACAAATAGATTGTTAAATATTGATGTATACAATTCAGTGTTGTTTATCATTAACAATACAGTAGTCAAATGATTATTATATTGTTAATTGCCTTTGATCAGATTACAATGTTTAGGTCTCTTTTTTTTGGGGGATGGTTTGACGCCACTTTTTTTTTGTTAAATCTTCGTTTGTTTTTGAACAAAAGGATAAAACGCCAATATCTTGATATTTAAACCTATAATATTGTGGATGGATGTTCCATCTTCAATACGCTGGAAGAAAAACCTGGTGTAACCCTGCTCAAAAGATATTGTACCCTGAACAAAGACAGGGGCACAATGTGTATTGTCGTGAAATTTCTAAAGCTAGTCAACAGTTAAGTGGCACGTGTATTAACAATATATATATTTTGGATAACAATTTACTTAAAAACCTAAAATAATTGTTGTAAGTTCATTCAAAAAAAAAAAAAAAAAAAAAATACTACAAATGGAAGAACCAATCGTTCACGATTATTGTATCGATGGAAACTAACCAGGATTCTTCTTTAGACTTAACACGTGTTGAAAGGAACCTTAAGAAGTGTCAAAAATATTTCTATAGAAAGATGAGAAAGAAAAAGAAAAAAAAAAACACACAAAAGTAAATTTCAGAGGCGCCATAGTTTGTATTGTTTTAGGTTTTTTTTTCTTTTTTTTTTTAGAATTTTCTTTCACACGTTAAATTTTCCCCAAATCAAAATAATTACAAAACACGAGCTGATAATGATTAAAAAATAAAAAAATAAAAACAAAGTGCAAAAGGAAGATATTTTTCATCCTGGTAGAATTTAAAAAAAAACAAAAACAAAAAAAGTATTCGGGGATATATATTGCGAAAGCGCAAGCGCAGTTTTCGCCCTGTTTGACCCTGAATTATTCAGAGACTCGAAGACCCGACGAGGACTTCATAAAAATTGCAAGCGTCGTGATTGCCGTGGTTCGGAGGCATACAAGAGAAAGAGAGAAAGAACGGGGTGAACATGGGGGGGAAGGGTGGGGAGGGGAGGGGAGGGGAGGGGTAAGGGGTAACAGAAAGCAAAAAAGAGAGAAACGAATAGAAGGTAAAAGAGTGAGATGGAAGACTTTTTAAATTTACCCCTTGGCCTCTGACGACCATCGCAATTTTCCTCCTTCACTGGTTACGTGTTTTCTTTTTTTTTTTTTTTTTGCATCGTAAAATAAGACAATTATCGTACGAATAATAATTCATCTATGTGATACATAAAACAATACGATCAAATGACACATTGTCAATTTTCTATCACAGTAAATATTCAATAATTTCAACATTTTCGTATGAAATATGTTTGAAAAAAAGAATTGTCCAGGAAGGTGGTCCATCTTCAGAATTTGTAAAATGTAGAATCGATCGATAAAAGGTGAAACAGCCAAGAAACTCGTATTCGGGTGACGTATAATCGATCAGAGTATGTCCCCCTTCGTGTCTCCGACCCCTTAAACCCACCTACTTGGAGGAGTTGCTTGACGGTATGTAAAGGGTGTGTTTAGAATCCAACATGGGTTTTAGAGTGGAGTATGGTGCCTGACGATTCGTAACAGTCGTCACTCGCGTACTTGCTATAATGCAAGAATCGTGTTTAGGTTAAAATAAATGTTAAGTTCGATGGATACATGTATTAATAAGATTTAACTAGAAACTTGGTATTGTTAAAATGTAATTTGAACTAATCATTAAGGTGAATTTTTTTTGAAACGTTAATTTTCACACATACCAACTCACACATAAATCTATGTTCTATTGTAATTGTAAAATTTCTTATCTGTTAAAAGATACTATCGTATTAATAACTATAGTTAACTACTAACCAAAACCGGTATCATAAATATGACGTTATATCATTCTACTTGACATTATACGTGTCTGGGGTGTTAAACGAACCCCAAAACTATGTAGAAAGATGGTACCTCAATTGGTTATCCTAGAGTAAAAGCATAGATCGTTTCTCGTAGTCAAAGTTTCACGTTGAATACCGAATCTCGTTTGTACGATGAAGTCGGTGAAAGGAGGTAGCAGGAGGAAAGTACTAGCGGTGGTGGTGGCCCTCGGCATCGTCACCACCACCACCACCACCCCAATCCCCCAGGGGTAATAAAACAGCAATTTAATTCATACACTTGATAAACGCCAAGCTCGACTCTCCGGTTACTTGGCTGCTTGGTTGGTTGGTTGGTTGGTTGGTTGGTTGCTTGCTTGCCTTCGCGAAGCTGGCGAAAGTCAAACGAACGGAAGGGCTTATTTTGCAAATCATCGCCCCACGGTAATAAAGCGTACGCCTTGAGATACGAAAAAAAAAGAAAGAAATAATAAAAAAAAAAAATACAAAAAATACAAAATAAAAGAAAGTTTCGAGTGGCCGTGGACGACAATAACGACGATCACCCTGAACAGTTAGCTACTTTTACGAACGATATAAATAAATCATTGGAATAAAATATATATTATAGTTTATAATATAATCACAATGGTTAAATTATTTTCTTATTATTGGGTTGTTCCAAAAGTAATTTGGTTTTTTATTTTTTGTGAAAATGAAGACAATTTTCGTTTCAAAATTAAACTTAGGGTTTTTAAGTGATCATAAACAGTGAAATTTAATCAATTTAATCTCTCACCGATCTCACGTGTTTTTATTTTGTCAGAAAGAAACGAAATTACGTTTCGAACAACCCAATAACAAATGTAACGATAAAATATTAACCTATTTAAATAAAAGTTCAAAATTATATAAAAGGAAAAAAATAACAACCTGCTATAAATATATTATTTCGTTTTCAATAATATTGACGACCAATTTGAAAAAGCTATCATCCGTAAAGACGATTTCGTGGAAGGATTCCACAAGAGAGAAGAATGAGAACCCGTGGTCTCGTCCGGCTGGACCACGTTACACGCATACACGCATACAACTAAAACGTATACACAGAGGGGTTGGAAATGAAGGCGAATGGGGACTTTCAGGGATGGTTGCAGGGTGGTTAGCTAGCAGCATTCATAGCGATGCAGATGGTTTCCAGCCGTCCTGCTGAAAAGAGAGAGACAGAAAATGACTGAGTGAGTGTATGAGTGAGTGAGTTAGAGAAGTAAAGTGAGAGAAAGAGAGAGAGAGAGAGATAAAAAAAGAGAGTAAAAGAGAAAGAGTGAGAGAGAGTGAGAGAGAGAGAGAGAGAATGATTTGTACCTCCGCCACCACCGCCTCCAACTACCTCAGCAACCGTCGAGAAGCTGGCGTGTACCAGCTTTACCGTGTGCGTATATAAACGCACATTTTTTTTTCCCGCGTCTCGACTGCAACAACCCCTCTCCTTCGGGGGTTAACGCACACGTGCTTGATCTCGGCCAATCGGCGAATCGCGTTCATTTACTACTCCCTTTTCTATTCGCCGTAGGATACCACGTACGCGTGCGTAGGAGAACTTTAACGAGACAACACCGATTTTACTTTGTAACTTTTGATATTTTTAGTTATTTTTTTTTTTTATCTAATATGTTATATATGAAATAATATGTTATACAAAAAAAAAACAAAAAATACATAAACATAAACATATAGTGTAAATTAACGTAAATTAACGTAAGATGATTCAAATGGTAGTGTTGAATTTCAAAGTTTTTTAATTATATCAATATTTTTATGAACATTGTCGATTATTTTCTCGATTTTAACACTCAGAGAGAGAGAGAGAGAGAGAAAGTGAGAGAAATAAGAAAAATGTCGTCTAAAATTGAATGCTCGTTTACGTACGAGATTCATTTTCTTTTTACTTCTTCTTCTTCTTTCTTATAGTCTTCTCTCTTGGTTGGTAGTTTAATTCCTGTGGTAGTAGTCTATATATATATATATATATATATAAATTATATCCTTTTGCGAGGGTAGATCAAGCTCGCCCTTGTATTTACCTGTCACCTCGCTGACGATCGTGACGAGGGTATCTACCCTTCGACGTACCCTTCGTCCTTGACGCTATTCGAGCTCTCCGATCCTAGCCTTCTTCTGAATTATGCCAAACTCGTCTTTGAACGATGATCTACAAACCTCTAACTCACTCTTTCTCATTCTTCTTATTTTTTATTTGTTAATTGTTGTTATTTGCTAATTTGCATTAACTAATTTTATAATTGTGTCAAAAAAAAAAAAAAAACGAAATTACATTCCGAACAATCTAAATAAAATAACAGGGGAAAAAACTAATCACATTTTCACAATATATTAATAAAGAAGTTAGTTTTTTTACTCGTCTGTACTGTATATAATATATATATATATATATATATATATATATATATATATATGCACACACGAGTCGATAAAAAATAAAAAAGTGTCTTTTTTTTTTTGTCGTCCAAGGAGATTAATTAAGTCGACAAACGAGTTCGAGTCTCGTATAATCAATCGAGCAATAAATCGAGTTCCATGCATGCCCAGCAGCTACCGCCGATTCCGTCCATACGTTTATTTGCATATCCAGGAACGTGTCTCGATATTTACTAACGATACGCTTGAATTCTCTCACTCTCTCTCTCTCACTTTTTCTAACTAGCCTTGTTCATCTTGTGATTGTCATGAAAATAATTCGTGCGACTCTAAAAACGTGTGTCGCGGCTAACGCGCCAATGACGTTGCCTTATTTATATACACGTTTACCTGTGTTACATGTATCCCTACCAAGAATAAAGCTCTAGTTAGAAATAGAAAAGAAAAAGAAATAGTCTGTATCTATGTATGTATGACAGAGAGAGAGAGAGAGAGAGAGAGAGAGAGATAGAGTGAGATATAAAGTACTAAAAAAAAGGGTCGCAGCACACGGGCCAAGAGAAATAGACAAGGAGAAGTGGAATCTTTTCTTTTTTTTTTTTTTTACCAAGAAGATGAAGAAGAAGAGGATGAGGGGGAACCCTTCTTAAAAAAGGAGACACGAAATTGGCATAAATGAGATTGATACGACTTTAAGTTACTCTTTCGCACTCGAGATTCTGGTCCTTGCCCAGTCGTCACGCCACTTCGCACGTCGTCGTAAAGAAAAGCCTAAAAGAGAGTGAAAGAGAGAGAGAAAGAGAGAGAGAGAGAAAGACGACGATCTGAAAGAAAGCGAGAAAGTGAGAAAGAAAACGTTGGAATGAGAGAAATAACGAGGGCATCGGGCCAGATACGCCCCTGCTGTTAACCGACGATTCTCTCTCTCTCTCTCTCTCTCATTTCCATAGCGATCTTTTACTAAAGGAGAACGTGTTTCCAAAATGGAAAACGATATTGAAATTAGGCGAGAAATTCTATCGAAACGTTTGAGACACATCTTTTTTACTGATCTTTATCGTGTCTCGTTGTCGTAGTTATTTTTTCTTCTTCTTCTTCTTCTTCTTTTTCTTCTTTTTTCTGCAAATATTTTTTTGAGTATGTATTCGAATTTTTAGAGGATGAAATAAATATCATTTACATTATTTATAAATACATTTATCCAATTGATCTTTGCAACGAATATAAATAATGTTAGATGTATATATATATATATATATATGATTTATAATTTATAATTTATATTATATTTAAAAATAAAAATAAAAATAAAATTACCAAAAAGAAAAAAGGTAATATAATCTAAAAGTAAATGTAAGTAATGTTAGATAAATACATAGATAATTATTTTATCCAAATAATCTTTGCAACGAATATAAATTAACGTTAGATGTATATATGACATATATTATTTATAATTTATATTATATTTAAAAAATAAAAATGAAAATAAAAATACCAAAAAGAAAAAAGGTAATATAATCTAAAATATAAATGTAAGTAACGTTAGATAAATACATAGATAATTATTTTATCCAAATAACCTTGGCAACGAATATACGTAACGTTTAGATATATGATTTATTATATGATTTATAATTTATAATTTATATTATATATATATAAAAATAAAATAAAAATGAACAAAAAAAAGGGGGGAAAAAAAGAAAAACAGAGTACAAAGAAAACCTTTAATTACGAAATAGTTGACTGATTACGGACTGAGAACGGACGGACGGACGGACAGACGGACGTGGTGTTCGATCGAGCTAAATACTATGAACTTTCCATATATCGAACGAACTTTACTAATAACGACGGAATACTGTCGTATAAGCGGGCTCTTTGTCCAGCAGCGAATGGAATTTCGAAGGTAATTAAAATTTGGGGGTGTAGTATATATTCAATGTGTATATATATATATGTATGTATGTATATGTGTGCAAAAGCGTGCACGCGGAGAACGTAACCGAGGCAGCATATTTTCGTCGCGCTAAAAAGGACCGCGAGGGAATCGCATATTACGCGTGCAGGGTGGAAACCGCGGGAACGAGTTTTTCTCTCTCTTTCTCATATATATATGAATGTGTATGAAAGAGAGAGAGAGAGAGAGAGAGAGAGAGAAAGAGCAGAAGAAACGAAAGGAGGGTGACACGGCGCGGAATCTGGGAGCGCCGCCTGTAGAACAAGTAATAAAATAATTTTAACGACCCGCTTGAATTATGCGCGCGCGCGGGTACAAATAATAATATCTGCCCGGCACGCATCCCCGCAATAAATATCGAAGAAGGGGATATTCCCCCTCCCCCCGAATCCTCCTAACCCTCCTCATCATCCCCCCCACCCGATGGCTCTGTGTTTCCCTGAACACCCTCTTCACCTCTTCAACTCTTTCCATCTTTCTCCACGTTGCAAAAACCCTTTCGACCATATTTCCCTCT